>NW_024044698.1:0-28184 GCF_014851395.1 Micropterus salmoides
ACTCATTTATATACGTATTTTTCATACTGCACATTGCTGCAGCTCCTCTTTCACCCTGTTGTTGTTCGCTCCACTCTTGAGCTACAGAGTGACGCATCTTACTTGTACAAAATCTTTGTTCCCAGGTAAGGACTACTAGCCAATCAGAAGCAGAGAAGGCTTTGTAAGAAACAAGGTAGTGTGATCCAAACAAAGCCGCTTCAGACTGCGACCGTAACCTAGCAGATGGTGTAAGTTACTCACAAGTCCACAACCACACAACATCATTGTTCCACATCTTACCATAAACCACTACAAAAATCATCATATTTCAACTCAATTTTACATAAAAAATGGGCAAACAATTTGAACGTTTGCTCAGTAGCTTTCACATCAGGTGTAATATTAGCATTATAGCTATAACTTTAGCTGTGTTAGCCAACGTTTACAACAACTCCACACTTGAACAGTCTGTGAAGTTACATTGCCGTGTTTATTTTAAATAATTCACAACCAATAAAGCATACTTACAGGTTGTGGTTGTGAATTTCCAGGCCCAAACAGAGTCGGAGTTGCATCGTCTTTTAGGACTAAACGTTGAACTGTTGCCGGTGTTCTGACGATCTATGCTGCCTTGCCGAAAAATTCTACCATAGTGCAAATCGATAGACTCGACTCTCCGTTTTCCATTGCAGATAGTACCCAGAGACAGTACGTAGCTTGTTGTCATAGCAACGTCACACACAACTGCCGTAACGTAATGTTCAATGCGACACACACACCAGCGATCCACACAGCTTTCTCTTTTTTAAGTTAAAACGTTTCAACATTCCTCAGAAGACAGATAAGCGGTATGAAAACCTTCCAGCCAATTCCAAAATATTCCAGCACATCGAAATCTACACAGCTGATTTCTCATCTCAAAACTTCTCAGAAGTGGATTTAGTGATGAAATTCCATACGAAAACTGTAAAATATGAAACTTTCTGTTGCTGGCCTCTGGCTGGTGCAGCAATGATGATGCAGTGAATAGTGAATATTCTCTCTGACCAATCAGCAGTCTGTCGTGTTTTCACATTACATTTTAGTTTCCCTCAGCTCGCTTGGAACCTCGACGGAGGTGAAGTGATACGAAAAAAAGTACCTGGAAGCAGGTACAGGTACAACATTTCTACAATGGAAAACCAAACAAAGGCGAGTCAGCCAAGTCGAGCTGGCACTGTGCAGTGGAAAAGGGGCTTAACTAAAATCAAAGGGCCTCCGCTCAGACTAGCTTGGTTTGAGGGCGTGCCTGACCCCCGCTAACCACTTGGCAAGCTTTATGACGCGTTTTCATTATGACGTCACAGTAAAGGAAGTGAAGGGCTGGACTACAGACTTGACTGGACTTCAGAGCAGAGCTTTCTTTGGGAGATGGGAACTCCCTTTGGGCTGGACTTTGGGCTTTTTCACTTTGCAAACCTGTTACATGCACAAAACTCAATAAAGGAGAGGGTAAAAGCCAAAAAGCAGAATACCACCTCTTTAATAAAAGCAGTTATCTCTGAGCTCCTCCTGCAGGTAAACGCTGTAGTTGTCAGAGCATAATCCAGACCGACTACAGGTTTATTTGTCCAAAAGCTGCAGCGTTGCCCCGGCTCTCTCCTCCACACCTCCCTATAGCTCAGCAGCTCTCTGTCGGCTAGCAGAAATTCACTCCCCCGCCCTGCCTGGACCTCTCCAAACAACGCTTTGAAGCCGTCTGTGATGTCCAGAAAATATCAAAGCTGATAGGCAACGCAATACAGCGTCATGCAACTTTGTCGCTGGAGTTGAAAATGTTCAAATTGTGCAAATCTCTTCATGTTGCAGACTGCAGGTCCTCTGCACCGCTCAACAGGAAATCGAATCTCTCCTTGTATTTGCATTCATTTTGTATGTAATCGTGCCGCCCCCACCCTCATTCGCATTTGGTCTGAATGCACAGTTAGAAATCACCCAATGGCTTGCTTAGGATGCTTCTTCACCAACTGTAACTGCTGTTGCATGTATGTTTGTTTTATTTTTTGAAAGAGGTGCAAATGTTTAAAGTGATACTTCCATCTGAGTAGTATTTCCATCATCTGCCATGCCAGCAACCCAACCTCTTTGTGCAGGAAGACTAGTATAGTGCCTTCTTCCTGCGTTGCCTCTTAAACACATATTCATTGATTAGTAGAATAGGTGGAGTAGCTGGGTAATTTTACTAACTAGAATATGGGTAAATAAAACATTTCTTTCTTGCTCTCTTTACAGTTGTTGTGGCTAATTGACACATACAGTATGTTTTTGGCTTTGTAAAGTTTTATAGTTTATTTCTGTTTCCCATTTTATGATTGTTGTATATTGTACATTGTCTGCTTTGTAGCAGAAGGGAAATGCAAACTGCATTTCCTTTTAAACCCTGTTGTAACATGATGATTAAATCTACCTTGTACCTTGCACAAGTGGTCAGACCAAGCTGGTTTATGGGAGTTAAGGGCCACATGTCAAAACATGTCTTTCAGTCTGCCGTGGGGCGCCATAACAACAACCCCCATCGCTCGAAAATCCAACCATCACCATTCTCCTCATGTCACTCAGTCACTATCCGAGGGCACAATCAACTCTCTCAGCTCTGTTTCCTGCCAATGTGCATACTGATACGCCACACACACAGGCACACACACACACACACACACACACAGGCACACACAAAAGGTAATATCAGTTACTGGCAGTGCCTCCATATGTACACAAACCAGCATAACATGTTACAGCGTTATGTGGTGGTGTATGTGTGTCAGTCGGCAAGAAGACAGCAGAGTATCTCATTGTAAATCATTTGAAATAATCTTCATTGTCAGTGTACTGAAGTGTCTTGTGATGGAGACCTAACTAGTTTGATGAACATGTGTGTGGGTTTGTATGTGATATGCGGTAGTTGAGATGAATTAGAGGCGTTTTAACATTTTTCATCTATAGTTCACTGGGTAAATTTATTTGTATTCTGCATTTGTCATGGGTTGGCTGAGTGAAGGCTGAGGTGTGGTGCCAAACAAGCAGGGAGGGAAGCACAGCTGAAATACATCAGGTAATCAACCACAGGAACAAAACTAGACAAGGACACCAGGTACAGAAGATTACCAAAAACAAACCAGGAAGTAAAGTTCACAGGAACGCACAAGGACAGATCTACCAAAGTAAAACACAAAACATGGAAAGACCGCAAAATCAGGGCATGGACAGAGACGGGACCAAACAGGAGGCAAGACTACATTAAAACACGGAGATATAAGACTAAGGAGTAAGACACAGACCATAATGATAAAACACAGAAGTACGCATATCAAAAAAACACTAACATGACCAAAAGCACAGGACTAAGGAAATAATGGCAAAAACCAGAAACCCACAGGGAAAAAATATAACTCATAACAGCATTGGTTTTACTTAAGTTTGTGTGTTGGTCCTGGTTCCTTCAATCTAATTTCAATGCACTACAACCTAGACCATATGACCTATGTTATGTTCTACTCTTTACATCTTTCAAGTTGTCCATAATGTTTACTTTCCTATGTCTTCTGCCTTTTGTTCAACATCCTACGACATAATATCCCACAATTTGTATCCTCCATCCCATGACTTGCACCACTTAGGTGTGCAAACATGATGTTAAACTATTTTGCTCTTGCTGCAGATTCAGAATGGCCACAGAAGGGTTTATCGCTGCGATTATACAAAGTCATCGGACAATGTGCTTTCATGTGTGCATGTTTTTGTAATAAAGTAGGAGCATTACCAATATATTGCCTCAAATTATTAGATTTAGCAAATGTTTGAATGCCATAATAGAATTATGGCTGGTGATCCACAGTTTAGCGTATATTAGGGCTGACTCCCAATAGTCGAAGATTCGATGGGCGGAGTCGGATTCAATCTCATAGTCGAAGCTTCGCAGCGAAACAAGGATCATGCCATTTTGGTGATATGGGGGTGCTCAACGTCTGATTTTACATAGAACTACCAGTTTTCTCCTAATAAGTTAATATACAGCCTTACAATATACATTCAACGTTTATGCTGTAAATAAACATGTAAAAAGAATAAACTTCCAATAAATGTTTTAAAGTGCGTGAATAAATCCAAAATTGTAACCCTAACCCTGGGTCGTCAGTGCGCATGTGTAGGCATAGCGTGTATGTGGTGGCAGAAGAGGAACACTTGGAGGAACAGCTTCACTGGTGTTGTGCCGAGTTATCCGCACCTCGCGGGACTTTTCGTGGGATAATTTATCACCGTTGATGAACCACCCCCCCCCGCTCGCAATCGCTGCGCACCAAAAACACACATAATTTGACTATCAATCGATTATAGGCAGGACTTAACGATTCTGAGTCGAACTATGTAAATCCTTAGTTGGGGACAGCCCTAGCGTATATACACATAATAAATAAACATGTTCTGTTACCCCACCTGTAGTGAAATCATACCCACTGACTCCAGACTGGGTACATATTGAATTTTGTGCACTGATATACTCAGCAGATATACTGTATGTTAGCAGAAAGTCAGAGGACAGGGTAGAGAAGTGAATTTGTTTGTTCTTCAAATTCTCTCACTTTGTCTTTGCTGGTTCTCTCTCAAGTTTAGCTTGGCAGCTCATTTTAGCCCCCCAGGCAAAAGCACTGCAGACACCACCAGACACCAGATTTTCCTCCACTCCAGGGGAAGAATGAGGGGTTTTGCATATTCTTTTACTTAGCTGAACCTCTGTTTTGGCTTTGCAGCAGTTATTATAAAAATCAGTATTCTATCAAAGGCCGCCAATTCTCATAAGGGGCCCAGAGGGAAGTTTTGATCCTTGATCACATAAATCACAAAGGCATGATGTTGAAGAACCAACAGTAGAGGGGGAAATGTTTAAACTGGTTTATGCTTGAAACGGTCCACTGAAGGTCTGTGGACAGGACATGTCACTAAAACTATTAGTGTTCAGGAGATCAACTCTCAGGGCGTGCTCACACGCAGCCCGGTTGCCTTGTACAGTGCACAAGCACAATTGTCCCCCTCCTTACTCCTCCGCTGGCGTGCACTCACATTGCACCTAACGATCCGAGCCAGAGCACGTTTATGTCATCACTCTTGAGAAAAAAAAACGCTCTCTTCCGCACAGCACAGTGGAGTTAATGTCTGAGTTAGCAATCACACTAGATGCATACCGTGCTGGAGTCCAACCTAGGTGTTCCTGAGCCCACCTCTTCAAGCGGGCCCAGCACAGCTTAGACTACACTAGTGCCCGGGCACACTGGTCAAACAAACTGGACTTTGGGGATAAACGTGCTCGGGCATGGTACGGATCACAGAGTGTGAGTACGCCCTCAGCTGAGCCAGCCATATCAAAAATGTATGCGTTTATAATGCAGGCAGGCCCTTTGGATAAAAATGGCAGATATTATGTTTCTATCGCACATCCTGCACTGGATTTCACAGGAAAAAAACTGATACTTTAAGAGGCAATATTTCAGCTTCCGTCATGACAGACTCAGACAGACAGAAAAGAAAGCGAGGACTAGCTGAAGGAGAAAAGTGATGGACGGCATGTTAAGTGGATATTTTACTCCAGTGTAACTGTGTCGTGACAGGGAGGATTATGATGTGACACACAGCTGCTTGGTGGGCCTAAACCCAGTGAGTGACACATGTCGGTGATTTGTAAAGGCTCCACCAATGGAAGTCAGATAAGTCAATCAGGCTGAGTGAACAACACGTGTCTGACATTGTCAGCTATGAATTTTACATGAACCCGCTGTCGCAGTGCTGCATTTGCCCGGGGGCAGGCCAGTTGGTAGAGGGGTGGTGCACAATTGGAGCACAGGCACCTATTGGAATCAGAATGGAGCCCCGGTGCCCCTCCCCTGCCAAATTTCTGAACTTGATTGGTAATTGGCATTTAATTAATAATGAAGAAACCACATGCAGCCCAATGAGAAAGCCTGTAAATGAAGAGAAAGCAGCATTGGATCACATAATGAACCAAACCATTTTCTGGGGTGAATAACTTACAGTGCTCATTTGCCATGAGCTACATGGGGGTGAACTTCAGACGATGATTATCATTATTGACATATAACAGATCACAGATGTGAAAACTGGAGTTCTAAAAGAAAGTTGTCTTTTTTTAAAATGACATTTCTCACAGACAATTGTATATTTCAGAGATTGCATATAATATATATAATATAATATATTAACTTTAAGGATAGAAATATTTATTTATCAATCAATAAAATATACATGCTGATTAAATAAATGAATATGTGTTAAATAAAGCTGAAATTAAGAAATAAATGTACAATTTAATGCATAATTAAAAGATTAAATAAATGTTAATGTAGAAATACAAAAATGAAATGATGATTAATATAAAGGCTTTAATTTTTACGTTCTTATTAATTACCAGAATTTATTATTATTATAGCAGTATTTATTCTGCTTTTTTTTATGCTTTTGATTCATTCCCTTTAATTTATTTATAGATTTATTCTTGTATATATTCATTCAAATTGAAACTTATGTATTGATGTATAAGCGGTATGTGTGTACGTGTGTATTCTATCAACGTGGAAACAACAGATATCTCAGGGTTTGATTTTGGTTTGGTCTCTGGCATGCCATGTTTGGGTGTAAAGTGCAGTCAAGTGTTTGATCTCATCTCACCCAGACACAACACAACAACACTCTCACCACCAAAACACACAACACACACACACACACACACACAAACACACCACACACACACACACACACACACACACACCACACACACACACACACACACAATGTATACACTCATAAGCCATCTGAGTAAGATCAGATGAGACACAGCTACCACAGATAACAGCGTTGATAATCTTGGGTGGCATATAAAGCCTACAGTCTACGTGTGGTCTCTCACAAACTCACACATTCCCAGTATGTCTTTCTCAGGTTCACATGTGTACACCCTCTTCTCCCTTTCTCGACTATTTTCCTCTTGTTCCCCTCCCTGTTTCTCCTTCCCAATCCTCATTTCTTCCTCCTCATTGCTGCCTGGCGTAAATGTGGGAGTGATTGAGGAGGGCTGTATGAGCAGGCTGACAGAGCTCATCTCTGGCCCATGATGCATGGCTTCCCTGGGCCTCCCTGCTGCCCCATTACACCCTGATTAATTGGCCCTGCTTAAGTCAATAACTCATCTGTTAAAAAACAAAAAGCTCCAGTGGAGAGGAGAAGGAGGAGGAGGAGGAGGAGATGGGGAGACGCAATGAAGGACATAAGAGGAGCAAGCAAGCAGTAAAGAGAAATAGGGAGAAGGAAGCAAGACAATGGAGTAAATGAATGTAGTGAGAACAGCTGAAAGTGTTTAAGATGCAGTTATACACACGTTCTTAAAAGCAAATGCTTGCATTTTTATACCCGTCATATTTGTCACTAATGAATCTTTTCTACATGTTAATGTAGTACTCCACTCATAATAACATTTTAAAGTATCAAACACTTAACCTGAAATTTAAAAAAGTCAGGTGGCTCTACAAAAGTCAGCTAAGCTTCACAGCAATTGAAATACACTGAACAAAATTATGCAACACTTTTGTTTTTGCCCCCGATTCATCATGAGCTGAACTCAAAGACTTTTTCTATGTGCACAAAAGGTCTATTTCTCTCAAACATTATTCACAAATCTGTCAAAATCTGTGTTAGTGAGCACTTCTTCTTTGCAGAGATAATCCATCCTCCTCACAGGTGTGGCATATCAAGATGATGATCAGACAGCATGGGTATTGCACAGGTGTGCCTTAGGCTGGCCACAATAAAAGGCCACTCGGAAATGTGCAGTTCCATCACACACAATGCCACAGATGTCTCAGGTTTTGAGGGAGCGTGCAATTGGCATGCTGACTGGTGGAATGTCCAATTGAGCTGTTGCCTGTGAATTGAATGTTCATTTCTCTACCATAAGCTCTCCAAAGGCGTTTCAGAGAATCTGGCACTACATCCAACCGGCCTCACAACCTCAGACCACGTGTAACCACACCAGCCAGGACCTCCAGATCCAGCATCTTCACCTCCATGATCGCCTGACACCAGCCACCCGGACAGCTGCTGCAACAATCGATTTGCATAACCGAAGAATTTCTGCAGAAACTGTCAGGAACCATCTCAGGGAAGCTCATGTTTGTCGTCCTCATTGGGGTCTCGACCTGACTGCAACTTCGCACAGCCATTGAAGAGAAGTGGACCTTCAACATTCCACAGGCCACAATCAAGAACCTCATCAGCTCTACGCGAAGGAGATGTGTTTCACTGCGTGAGGCAAATGGTAGTCACACCAGATACTGAGTGGTTTCCGGACCCTCCCAATAAAGTGAAACTGCACATTTTCGAGTGGCCTTTTATTGTGCAATACCCATGCTGTCTGATCAGCATCTTGATATGTCACACCTGTGAGGTGGATGGATTATCTCTGCAAAGGAGAAGTGCTCACTGACACAGATTTTGACAGATTTGTGAACAATGTTTGAGAGAAATAGGCCTTTTGTGTTCATAGAAAAAGTCTTAGATCTTTGAGTTCCGCTCATGATGAATGGGGGCAAAAACATACGTGTTGTGTTTATAATTTCGTTAAGTGTAAATTCCAATGGTGACAAACAAATTTCACAACATCCATTGCAAACTTAAATTTCTACATCACCTGCTGTATTCTGTCTGGCTTTGTATTGTATAATAGTATATTGTATAATTTCTAGCCAAAGCTGTTGGCATGGCGTCAAACCAATCACTGTCAGTTATCAGTGTGGGTGACAAATTGGCTACCCTCTTTGATTTGGAGGAGGTTGAAATTTAAACTTTCCTCTGAGATTATAACCAAGATAAGGTTTCAGTTCATGGATAAGGTTTCACAACTGCAGATGATGACAGTTGCTTGCGTGTGCATATGTTTGTCTATGTAACATTTGGGATCAAAATTTTGAATCGGCAAATATTCTGTGTGACGAGTTACTAGTAGCTCAACATTTGATTAAAGATTTTGACTGAAAAACACCTTTTTCTTTTGAAAAGGAACAAAACTATACTTTCAGTGCATGAAACTTGCCCCACCAAGTAAACACTGCACATACAAAGATAAGAATTGCAACAAGCATTAGCCATTGCTGGTAGACAGGAAAGATAGCTAAGCTAAGATGCTACTAAAAATTTTTAATATTCGAAATCAACACCGACAAATTAATTCATTTGTTAAATGAAAAAAAGTAATGACACTGAGGTATTCTACAAAACCATTTTCAATTGGAATAAGCTACCAGTATCCATAATTTTATACACAGGCTAGATTCAGACCATGTTGACTCTGATGGTAGGGAACTGAACTTGAGTCATGAATTGGGGCTTATTGACTTCTGACATTTAATTTGATTGTCTGAATACTCTGTGTGAAATGTATGCATGACATAGTGTCCTCAAAAATTCCCACAATGGCACTAAAAAGGTAGAATGTAGAATGAACACTACTTTTTGCTAGAAATCCCAGAATGCAATGGTATGTTAAATTAATTACGAGACACAACACCTCTGTTATGATGCAAAATTACAATAATTCATAAGTGGTGAAAATATCTGTTCACTGCTCACTATAGAGTACAAGTATTCTGTGTTTGTTACATAGAGAATACTGAATGAGGGAGAGACAGCATGGGATTAATTTAGCCATAGGCTAACATGGGCTAGCATTACATAGAGTTGTCCATGATAGAAGCACATACAGTATGTACAAGATGATACTAAACATCTAATGGAGGGGTCATGTATAGTACATATATATTCTGTACACATACATACATGTTCATGATGTTTAATGATTAATAGTTAACTATATGTTGCATCAACACATCTGCATGTCTTTGTAGAAGCAACAAGCTTTCAGTTGCACGTGTGACTTCTGCCTGTTATAACCCAGTCTGCTACACACACAACACAATATCCCCATCCAGCTGCAGACTGTAGATCACAGCCCTGGGAAGCAGATTACACCTAATCACCACAGACACTTAGATCACAGTTCTGATCAAATAACAGCTCAGCTGTAATGTCAACACACACACACACAGATATCTACTCGCTGAGCGATGGATCTGAGAGCAGAGCCTCTTTTATCTTTGTTATGGTTTGGAGAGCTGACATGTTTGACAGCAGTGAATGTAAGTAGCGGTGTTATGACATGTCTGAGCGACCATGAAAAAGGCCAAATACTGTAGGCCCAGGGCCCGGCTGCTCTTCACGCCGGCCCTGACATGACGGAGATAAGGGTGAATACACACAATGAACTGCACTGATCTCCTCTATTGTCTGTGCACTGAAGAGGCTTTTGTTTGGGGACATCTCTGGATTTATTGGCTTGTTAAGTGTGTGTTTCTGTGTGTGTGTGTGTGACTGTGTACATTACAAGAGAGAGAAAAAGAGGAAGATTGAACACAAGTTAGTTGGTCATCTTTCCATCTCCCCATGTACAATCATCACCATCTTTTAATCTTCACCCTCCAGCAGATAACACAGACAGCCTGGCTCCTTCCTGCTCAGCACACAGATATGGCCTACATCACACACTCACCCTCTCTCTCTCTCTCTCACACACACACACACACACACACACACACACACACACGTACGTACACACACACACACATACACAGAGGCAGCGTGGAGCTGTCACAGCACACATATGAGCCTCGCCTGGCCTCTGAGGAAACACGGCCCAGCTCCAGTCATAAATAATAATGGGATTGGCTACATGACATGTTGAGTGATGGAGGCCCTCTCAGAACTCATTTACATGGCTTTGTGTAGCAATCATCGGCCCCCTAATGTAGCGCTAAGCAAATGAGCCTTTCGGAATATTGTGCAATTTATCGCGAGTCAACTGCACCAGGCGGTCGCTCTATAAATCACGCTCGAACACATGCCCCCAATGACAGCTAAATCAACATGGAGTAATTGCTTTGAAATGTGGAGGAAGCCAGCGGGCAGGCTGGACAAAGCGGTGTGGTTAGTGCTGAGGTTGTGTTGCTAACCTCACTGTGACTCTGGAAATGTAATAAACAGATGCTTTGGAGAATTGTAGAAACCTTCTGGGATAGTGAATAGGTGAAGGCCCGACGGCAGGTTTGACCAATTTGAATAGAAAAGGGTTTGAGTGCTTGGGCTGACCAGCAGAGGGAGCGACAGCTGACTGGAGAAAACACTCCTGCCTAGATCCACACGCATCCACCAACAAGAAGCTAGAAAGCTTGTGGATTTCTGAGTGAATGGCCATCAGCTGCTGTGAATGAGTAACTGAACTGTGTGTGTGCGTGTGTGTGTGGAGGGGGGCTGTTCGAAGCTGTCAGCACCTAGAGGTACCGGCGTGAATGTGTGTGCGTGTGAGTTTGTGTGAGAGTGTGAGTGAGCAAACACAATCCTGTCCATCAGTGTCCATTACCCTGACAGCAAGTGAGATTAATGACCACAGGGTCAAAGAGAGCCACACAACCCAGCCCCATGTGACACACACACACACACACACACACACACACACACACACACACATTTGATGTACATCAAAAGCACAAAAAGTTAAAAAGTCAAAATAGACACATTCCACTTTTCCTGTTAGCTTTAGCTGATGAATTGCGAGTATGGCACCCTCTGTTGAAAACACTACAATCATTTTAATTAATTAAAGGAGAGGAATTTTTTTCTTCTTTTTTGTTTCCAATTATAGATGCTGTGGTTAAAGGTCTCACTCTGAGGAAATTATCTACCTATTTAGCTGCTGGATGTTGGACTTTCTTCCCTATCTAGTTTAAGTAACTGTGTTTGTTTGTTTGCCCGCTGTTTGGTGCTGGGCAGGTAGTGTACAGCTGTTTTTTTTTTGCCAAAAAGTTACAGATTGCTGCTGAAGACTATCTTGATAAGAGCAGAGTTTGTGGGAGGGACAAGACAATGAGCTAAAAGAGGCTAAGCTTAATGGGTTCATCACTACACACAACCCCTTTAAAATTGCACATTCAAATTCTATTAATTGTTTAACAATTGGTTAGTGCACGTTTAAATCAACATTGTGTAAGATTTGGTGTTTTTTGCTAGAATGTAATTCACTGCTGTCATAAATAAGAACAGCTGCACACATTCATTTGTTATTATTACATTACAAAAACTAACAAGTCAACAACTTTACTAACACAGCCAAACTTCAAGCAAGTGTGACATAGCAATATAATTATGTGTGGGGGTCTGATGTATGCTTTCTTAAAATTAAGGGTGCTTTCACACCTGCCTCATTTAGTTCGGTTGAATTGCACTACAGTTCGTTTTCCCCCTTGGTGCGGTTCATTTGGGTGTGCGCACCAAAAGTGGACAAAACAAGTGTTCGCTTGCGGTGTGAAAGCAAACTAACCAACCACAGGATTTTATGATAGAGATGTGATTTGTGCATTATTTCCAAAGCTAAACCACTAATAAATCCATCTGCTGACCGCGAAATGTGTTCAGCAATCTTATAATTGATTTGTATTAACTGCTATGTTTATGAAAATCATTTGGTAACGTATACTTAACGTATATCCGATAAATATTCTTCTTCGGTCTCTTCGCAGCCTCTGCCATCATATCCACACTGACAATAACAAGCTAACTTCTTTGGAAGAACTTGCATATACCCTTTGCTTCTTCTTATAGCTAGTTTTCTGAAGAGTCTTGTTGATGTGTGATGTGGTGCCATAAAGCATTATGTCGTTTTCCTGCCCAGGATTTCAATGCATTACTGTAGTGCAAAACCAGGCTCTCCAGACTGGAGCAGTGACAGAGACACCATTCAGTCAGTGTACCAAAGAAATTATTCTGAAGCTGTTATTTTAAGATAAAAGTACTTTATAATTTTGCTTTAAGTTTGTTTCTAAATGTAGATTTGTGTTTATTCAGGAATATGTAATGAAAATGGCTGTTTAAGCTATGGGGGGACAAATGATAAACAGTGCATCTTTACATTATGTGTATATATACTTATAGCTGCATCTTAATGTGTCATTGTCGGAACAGCTGAAGGCCTTGGTCAAATGAAGTCACTTTGAACAAAACGCCTTAACATCTCTGTCATTAACAATGCAGGACGCTCTGCGATCTTAATTTGATTTGCATAATGAGCCGGAGCTGATAAGCCACTCATCAGAGCTAATGGAGTGGCTTTCATTAATTAAAACATCTCATTCCCTCTGCTGCCTTCATTACTACACCAGATGGTTGTCATTACACCGCTGTTTGTCAGTCAGAGACCTGACACCACGCCATAAAGGATTAGTTAATATTACTAACAGAGTAGGGGAAGTAGTACATATGAGAATTAGTTTTGGGACATATTTGCCCCTGCAGCAACAATAGATTAGATCAGATGTGAAGTTTGCAGGCTGTCCTGGTGGCTCAGACCAACCTGACCACTCTCTACTGACAAGACTTTCACACACACAATCCAGGACTACAGTTCGCTAGTATACATACATCCCATGATGGTCTTATACATTTGTACATTATCCACTTCATAAACATTCACACCTGACCTTTAACAGTGTAAACTACATGCACAGATGTATTTCTTCTATGGCTGTTATCTCATGATTCCATCATAAGATTTTAAACCGTTTGGAACCTGCGTCCACTGTGGTTGACATTGGTTTCAGCCAATGACAATGCAAGTTTTTTAAGTTTGTCTTCTGGCTAGCTACTATATTGACTCACAGTAAAGCTAAATTAAAACTACATTTAAGCCGTTGCCAAGTGAAAGAGTTAAAACAGAAGACCAGCATGGCAGACTGGAAGAGGAACAATAAAGTTTTTTCTCATCAGATAAATGTCACATTATATACATGCAGACCTTATGTTCTTGAACATACTCAATTCACCATATTAAAAGTTATCTTCAATGCACAGCACAGGATATTTTAGAACTGAATGTTGTTTCAGATTTTGAAATTTCAAATTTAAATCCATAATTATTCACTTTTAGACTAAACAGCTACAGAGGTCCTTGAGGTTTTCCTTTGGCTTTACGGTCATACCAGAAATAACTATCTAAAGAGGTGTTGTTACCAAGAGACACTGAACTTTCACACCAAGAAGGACTGAGTTTGTCCTCACAGTGAACCCCTGAACCTCACCTGGGTCAAATTAACCTAATTCAGACCTCTCAGTCCTGTCTATTTTCTAGTTCACTAATTACAGAAGTGACAAGAGTATCATATTTAACAATGGGTACACAGAAAAGAGTGTATTACCATTTCAAATAGAGCTGTAAACTGAACCAGTAAGCTTTACTCGGGCAGTGTTTCAACCCAATGTTGCTCTTTGTCAAGCAATGTACACTTAGTGGCATCACAGTTCAGTGTGTGGTTGCACTTAGTTTAATATTAGAAGCAGTTGTGGGGAACTCTTCCCATAGAGTCATATTTGATATGAAGGTTGTGGTTGTGGTGTCCAGGTTCAGCTGAGTGCGTCATGTGATTATGACATTGTTGGTTTGAGTCCAGGTTGCGCCTCATTTCCTCTCTGTCTGTCATCCACATTGCTGCCACTTCTTGAAAGTATCTGAATTGTGTTTTGACTGTGAGCCTGAGGTAGCCAAGTCTGGGTTTCCCAACACCATCTTGTCACACAAAGGATCTTTGATGCATTTCATTTCAATAAACTGTGATCTGAGGGCGATGACTCTCATGGGATACTGGATCCAAGTTGCAGAGTAATTTCATCAGTGGTGGAAAGAACACTGAAATATTTGACTCACAGATGAGATCTGTTGCTGAAATTTTGTTCAAATTTCTAGATGATTAAATGGGATAGGCATCTTAAATACTGCTGACTGTGGATCACTTAAGTAGCTGCATATATCTCATGTTTATTCATTGTGACATTATGCTAAAATAAAGAAAGTTAATCCCGAAACTGGTGCAGAGTAAGAATTAAGTTTTCCATGTTGGCTGCTGCTCTGATCTAATGCAACTTACAGATAAGTTCAACAGGTAAGACATTTGGTGTTGTTTTAGCTATGCAAGCTGAAAGGCTCTATGGATGGCAATGTGTGTTAATTGATAGACAAACGGTTTGATCCTGACTTGTGATCCTCTGTCCTTTCCTCTGGCGACATATGAGGTTGATATTTTTAGTTTTTAGTGACTATTGGATGGGTTCCAAAATATTTGGTACAGACATTGCTGTTCCTCTCAGGAGGAATTGTAGGTTAATAACTTGGTGATTCCTTCACTTTTCATGTAGCGCCAACGTCAGGTCAGAATTTGAATTTGTCCAATATTTTGGTTTATGACCAAATCCCTTTAAACTAATGACATTCCCATCTGTCTCAGCTGTGCTTTGTGATTAGTGCTAATTAGCAAATGTTAGCTATGGTAAACATAGAAAACATTATCTGCTCAACATCAGCATGTTAGCATTGTCACTGTGGGCATTAGCTTTTAGCTTAAAGCCCTCCCAATCATTTGAATGAGGCCAATGAGTCCTGTGACACAGTGTGGGGTGCCAATGTAAGGGGCTCTGGCAAAAAAGAAAAAGCACAGGGTCATCAGGCAAAAATGTTGAACTGGCTCAACTTTTGCTGGACCAAAATGTGACATCATCAGGCAAGGCACTGCGTGGCCAAACAAATACAACCACACATTCCTCGTGGCTACTGCACTGCAACTGTTTGCTTAGGGATCATCAAGATGAAAGACAAAAAAGTTGCAGTTGTGATAATTTTGCAGAGTTGTTTTATCCTGTCTCTTAGCCTTACATACCATTATGCAATGTTTTGGTGTTTTATAAGCCTTTAAACACATACTTTGTGTATTGTATTTCATTGTCTCACCATTCCTGAAGGATGCGCCCCAACCAACGCAGTTTTAACCCAGAGCTGTTGATTTCTCTAAAGGTATCTTTGACAGATAAAATGTAAAACAAACTGTTGACAGGCGGAACTGAGAGGATCAAACTATATGACTTACTTCCTGAATTTCTGTAACCAACAGGCCTGAAAGCTCACTTCTCCCAGCGTGCTGTGGGACAAAGACAGCTGATAAAGGATTGGTGGTCTCTGCTTGGTGACTCTTCAAATACCGTTCAGTTCTTGCCTGTGGGACACAGAAAGAGAAAGGACTGAATGCAGGTGTGTGTGTTGTGTGTGTGTGTGTGTGTGTGTGTGTGTGTGTAAGAGAGAGAGAGATGGAGGGCCGAGGGTGAGTTAGATTGGGACAACATTATCTTCTCCGCCTCACCTGGTAATTGTGCCTCGTTCTGTTCAATCTAACTGTCCATTCCACTTAGTCTCTCTCTGGCCAAACACGTGCGCGCGCACACACACACACACACACACACACACACACACACACACTGTACAAATACAGTGTGGCGGATGGGTGCAATTACACCACACAAATGCACACACACATACACACAGACTGGTTGAATGGATACCTGTCAGCGGATACAGGACACAACACACCTCCAGGCATACACACATTGCTCTCAAACTGGGTAGAGTGGATGTGACTCCACCATAGCCTACCCTTTTAACACACACACACACACACACACACACACACACTTCCCCACACATACAGACACTCGTCACCATGCCCCAGACCACTGCAACTGCTCTCTAGCTCACTGCTCCGAGGATGAGGGGCTCCAATTAGCCGGTGCTGGCTCGCTACTCGCTCTCATTTCATTCCTCCTCTCTCTCTAACCCCCCTTACCCTTTCTCTCTCGCTCCCTCCCTGCCTCCGATTGCCCGGCTCTGCTGTCACAGCTAATCGAGCCGCTACCACCTCCCACCGCCACAGACAGGCCTTGTCACTGCCGCTCGGCAAAGGTCAGAGCCTGGCAATTAAAGCTACCCACTGGGGGTGTGGATGGGGGAGGGAGAGGACAGGGACAGTAGCAGCACTGCACTAACCTCTCATCATGATAACCAACAGGATTAGCTGTGGGGTGCTGTGAGCTTGACACGCACACAAATGAACAGCTGCCCTCTTGGATGCCTACACAATACGCACACACAAATAACTTTTTATAGTATGCACACGCTCATTCCTAAGAGGTCAGCAGATATGAACACACACAGTGGGTAACACACTAACACAGTCACACCACACATCTCTTGTCATCTCCCCAAACTTCCTCATCAACATGAACGTGACAAAGCAGACCTCGTCTCAAGCCTCTGTTTAACAGTCTGCCTGCCTCTGTCCTTGTGCTCCTCACCTCTCCTCCCCTCTCCCTCGTGCTTTTCTTCACCCCCCCTTCTCCCTCAGCGCTCCTTCACTTCCAGCTAGACTAATCTGTGCCATCGGCCCCTCCTCTGCCATCCGTCAGAGCCCTCACATTGTTTTGACGTCTAGTTAATTCTGGCCCCGATGATTTATCAAACTCTTATTAAGGCCTGCTGAAAGCCTCATTTATTGTCCTGATGTATGGTAATGATAGCCCTGCGCCACTGCCTGCCCTGAATCTTAACCAACGCACTTTCGTCCTCTCTTCCCATCTCTTTGGATCCCTCTCTCTCTCTCTCTGTGCATGTATCTCTTCTGTGCGGTTGTCTTATCCTCAGTGGCTTTGTTTCATTTTCTCTTTGGCTCCACACTCTCCTTTTTTGTGTTTCTCTCTTTCTTTAACTCTCTTTTACATGTTCTCTCACTTCATCTCTTCTTCCCTTTGTTCCCTATCTTTGGCCATTGTTTCCACTTCTGAGCTATTCCATCAATGCCTCTTTAAATCCCCCGTGATATTGAGAAGTCGGTCATCTCCTGTTCCGTCTCATTCCACCTGTCTGTCCCATTTTGAAAGGAAAAGCCTTGATGCTGTCTGGGACAATATTGGAATGCAGCCAGACGCTAAATATCACTGTCACGGGCCTCTCTCAACCTGATATGGACGGCCTGCATCTGCCGACACACATAAGACCCATGGCCATTGAAAAAAGTGACTCTGCTACCCTGAGAGTAGACATTTTAATCCTGCAGCAGATCATCAAATATCGGCGATCTAGAATTACCCCCGCGGCCCTGACACAAAAACAAAACACTCCTGCTGAATAATTCAGACTGCGGCAGGATCTTAGGGGCATTAGCCGTCGATGGAGTGCAATAAAAGCTGGTGAGAAATCAATGGAGCGAGACTATACCCATTGTCCACAAAGCAAGATCCATTCCTAATGTGTCTGCAGTCATTTAAGTTGAAAGCTCAGTATTCGTTATGCTGATGGTTGATGTCTTCCTCTCTGACGCTCCAGCTACAAGTTTATTTGTAAGAGGATACAGAAAGGGACAAAAACATTTTCCACCATTTGAGATACGACTGGAGCTCTTTTGATTTTGTCATCTCGTGTGTCCATTTCTTCTTAAAAGAAGAATTTACACAACAGTCATTTTACAAACTTAACGTTGAATTCACTATTGCTAAAATGCAACCGTGCTTCGTTCAGCACACTCGGGGGTTTTGCTTGGTCTGGTATAACCTGTATCTTATGGTGGCTATAGTTAGCTAATACTAGCAAGCTCTAGATTGCAGTGAAACTGACAATACCAAGTCAGTGTGTGGACAATATGACTCTTCTCTACTTGTGCTACTGCTGCGTTTGTTGGTTCCCTGCTTGTGGTCTCATTCCCAGGTCTCCTTATGATGATGTCTTTGAAGCTGCTGACTCAAGAGAATATTAGGATATGAAGGGAACTTCAATGTGCCATTATCTTGTAATTGTCACAGCAAAGATGAAATTGGATGCTGTCAAAGTCAAAACAGAAGAGGTGTGCTAAAATGTATTATACTTTAGAAGCTTTTCCACCCTCATTATGTCCTGGGTATGATTTGCTGTGTCACTGCAGGGGAAAGTAACTGTGGGTAAAATGACCTTAATAAATGACAATTACTATTATAGCCTAGACTTCAAGGGCAACTTCAAGTCGAGTAAATGGGTGACTAGTGTGTAGTTTTATATTTTTGAAGAAAAAACTGTGAAAATAATGCAGAAAACATTTTTTGTTCTTTCTTGTCAAGGAAAAATTTTTGGGCTACATAAATATTGGTACAAAGATCTTTCTAATGCTGACACTGCTGCCTGTATTGCCTTTCCTAAGTGCTCAGGAGCCTGTTCTCACAAGAAGGTTCAAGGTGCTTCCAGACAGCAACCGTCAGTGGCAGTTGCTTCTATCCCACCAGTCTGTACATCAGAGGCTCCTGCTACCTACCTAGCACAATCTCATCACACAGCTCAATAGAGCAGGCTATAGCTTGAAATAAGTAAAATGGCTAGCAATATGAATATAGAAAGTTTTGCCAGCTAGTATCATATTGTTCATTGTCCCAGAGAGGATCAGACTTCTGATCTGATGTTGCTGCAAATCGCTTTCTCTTCATTGATCTGTCTGTTCTCTGCTGGTATGGAGATATAATAATAAATAATAAATTCAGCTCCTATGGTTTCCCTCTCTGGGGTTACTGAAATTGCCATGTTCACACGGTGAGTGATGACAAGTTGAAAACGAAGGAGCAACCGCTTGCTGTCTGAAAGCACCTTGACTGACTCAGAACCCTCTTAAATCTGGTATTATAATCTATACTAATAATGTAGATACAGTTTACGGTGTGACTGATTGTCTCATTCCTTTAGAGAGCAGCATCTGAGGTAAAGGTCTGCTGCACTGTCAACTGGCTATTACAAAGTCAACAATATGGCAACATGACATCATGCAACAAGTGTAGCAGTATATGTCTAATATGTCTATATATGTATATATCTAAACTGTATAAAATATAAATGCATAAACCTATGTGAAAGTAAAATTCCTTGCTTAAAAAAAATAAGTAGGAAGAGTTATCCAACTGTAAATCATCACTTTTACTCAGTAAAAGCTTCGATTACTCTAGCCATGTGATGATACAGAGATTGGCCCATCGACCCATGTAGTCTCCCATGAAGTCCTGTATTTGTGATGATAATATCTCCTGACATACGTGTCTCTCTAGCTTCAGTATCTTGATCCTGCTGTTTGTTCCAGAATGGAAACATTTCCAAAGCTGCATTAAAAAAATTCAACAACAAACAAACTCTTTTCTCCAAGACTACATAGGAAATATGTCATTTACAAATACTGACAAAATAAGTAAAATATGTTAACCTGCGTCCTCTGCTTTCAACCTTCCCATCACCTTCTTTTCCTCTCCGGGCCCCAAGTGTCCTCACCCCACTCTGTCGCCCCCTGCAATGGCGCCCGGGGGGCTTTAAATACTTTATTGGCTTGTAACATTACCTTAATGTCTCCGAGCATCTCATTCAAATACAGGCTAATGAAGAGTGAAGGCAGGCTATGTACTGCAGGCCGCACCAACACAAAACACATGTGGCTTCAGTGGCCGCTGCAGGTGTGTCTGTGTGTGTATACGTGTGCGTCACTCTTGATCATACCATGCACAAGAGCAGGCATTAGTACAACTGTGAGCGCACAGTCTTATATATGTGCGTGTGCCTGATTGTGTGTTCAGGAAGTTAGGATCCCTGGTGATGGTAATGGCTCCTGACAAACTGGGGAGAGGGACTAACAGGGAATTTGAGATCATATCGGCAGACATGTAGACATGCCAGCAACTCACAATGCACAATCCACACACGCAGAAACGCACACTGCGCACACTCACGGATGTGTCTTTTTTTCCTTTCTCCTTCCCCTTGTCTTTCTCTGCTGTTCCTGAAGGACATGTAGTGAGTGAGGTCAGGCATTAGTACTGTTATCTGATGACTCTGTGTGTGTGTGTGTGTGTGTGTGTGTGTGTGGTGGTCAGACCATCTATCAACCAGCTGTCTGCCAGGACTCTCCATTAGGCCTTGGACCTGAGTGATGGCTGTGCTGGTCCTCCACTCACCGCGCCACACACCCATATATCACCCACACCCACCCACACACAAACGCACAGATGAATGGTAACCGTGCTATGCTTCACATGTCACACTGTCTGTCTGAGCACCCCCCCCCCCATGCACATCAGACACACACTCACTGACATCTTCACTCAGAGCAGGAGCTGTACTTAGATGTGACTGCACTATGACTTCATTAAAGAATATGTATTGTGCCATTAGGCGGCTGCGGGTCACCTTTAGTGTCTCAGCTAGCCTATCACACAATTCCCTTTTGCACATGAAATCCAATCATCTCTCTTTCTCTCATTTTCTGTCTCTATCTCTTTCCCCCTGCTTCGCTAATTCATCCATCACCCCGTCGCCCTGCTCTCCTTGACCTAATTAAGGAAGAGACACCGGATCTTTCACCTTTCAAATGATGTCACTCGCTGGTTACTTTATCAACATCACCTCCCCCGCTCTCTCCTTCTTTTTCATCCGCTGTCTATCACTTTCTCCGCCCCGCTCCTCTTCTATCTTGTCTTCACCCCTCTCTCCTTCTCTCCCGCCCTCGCCCTGCCATCCATTCATCTCACACCCTGCAATCCTCTCTCTCACCTTGCCGTCCTCCTCCTCCTCTACTCCACTTCTCATCTCTCCTCTGCTCAGCTCTTTATTGCTCTATCAATCTCTCTGGCAGAAGATCAATATCAGCGCTGCGGCTGCTTTTCTTCCCTTCCTTCTCCGCCTCTCTCTTCTCACTCTTGAGCCCCATCTCCTCATCTGCAGTAGGATCCTTTTTAGTAGGAAATGTGGCTCCCCATTAGCCCTCTCCCTAGCGCTCTGCTGTTAACTACTTCCATCACTGCTTTACTGCCTGCTCTCTTTCAGCTGTTTTCAAAAGGGTAAACAATAAGCAGTTCTTTTCCTGTGAGTTCTGCAGTTTTTCCTACATAATTCCATATGCAGCTTCTGAATTATTCATGACATGAGTATACTTGCACTTCACGTGTGTTTGAGTTTGAGACACATTAATTATGGAATATGACAGATAAGGATATAGAAGAAGAATGTATATAATGTATTTCTGATGTAGAAAATATGAATTAAATAAAAAAAAAATTTAAATGCTGGAGACAGTTTGCGCTACAAAAACTTATTAAACGTTATTTTGCCCTCCCCACAACACAGGTATATGTTACATGAAAGTGTGGGAAGTAAACATATATATATATATATATATATATATATATAAGATACTGTTAGGCCCCCTCAACACTACTGAGTTTTTGTTTTAAAACGGAGAACTTTTGCTATGCTTGCGCCTCCCGTCCAGACTAAAACGGTGAAAATGAAGACCTAAAACAGAGAAGTTTGAAAGCGCTGCCGAACCCGTTTTTTGGTTTTAGAACGCTTTAGTGCGAACCTGCAAAAACGGAGGACTTTAAATAATCTGTAACTAAGGAAGACAATACCATCTGCTTCATTTTTACACCGGCACGCGCATGCACAGTGCACGTAAACGGCCACTAGATGTGTGTTTTTAGTTTGTTTTTTTTAATGTCGACAGAGATAAATTTTGATACGCAGCTAAAATGCTGGCGTGGATAGTGATCATATTCTTTTTAAAATTCTGTTTTTAAACAAAATGGAGTAGTGTGGATGGGGCCTTTGAACTTAACTAGTGGTAAAGCTAGGGTATTCGAAGGGTTTATCCTCTTGAAAGAGAGAGAGAGAGAGAGAGACAGAGACAGAGAGAAAGTGAGAGGGGGATGGAAGGAGAGAAAGAGGGGAGGGAGGCAGCCTACACAATATACACACAGAGTTACAGACAGTAAAGGTGATGTTGCTATAGACTGAATGAAAAATGGTACAGATACTTGTAGTAGTGTTAATGATAATAATCGTAATGTTAATGATTAATTATAATAATAACAATAGGACTAGTAACAATAATTGTAACAGAGGGTGTCGAGCAGGAACACAGGGGCAGCAGGTGACCCACAGCCACAGATCCAGACTCCACAGCTCCAGAGCCAGAAACACCTGCGAGAGAGAGGAAAGGGACGAGAAAGCACAAGACTACGGGAGAGGGAAGAAGTCGAGTTAGTAACATGCATTATTATAATGAATAAGTTTATGGTTTGAATGTTGCCCAGCAGTCTGCCTGATTTTTTGATTGCACACTAGAACATTTTGGCCTGGTGCTGGAGATCACCAAAATTAATATCCATATAAATGTCATAGATATTGGGAAACTACTTCTCGAGAATGAATCTAGTGATAATATGGCCATGAGTTGTTAACATACCTTGCTTTGCACCATAGTGTTAGACAGTCAACAGCATCACCTTATGGGGGATTTATAGTTGCGTGTTTCAACTTAGAGGCACCGTGGTGCAGTGGTCAGCAATGTCGACTCACAGCAAGTTGGTCTGGTGTTCGAGCCTTGGTCATCCCTGGCCTTTCTGCGTGGAGTTTGCATGTTCTCCCCGCCTCTCGCCAGATGTTGGCAGAATTGGCTCCAGCCGTTCAGTTCTATCATTTAACATTGTCAACTGGCACAAAAAGGCAGGCAGAGATCAAAACCAGGTAAGCTGTCCAATATAAGCAAACAAATCTGACATGGAGCAGGCAATAATTGAAATCCAAAATCCACATGAAACGGTTGGGGGGGGGGTTGACCAACTGGTTTAAACAGAAGGGAACAGAGTTAAGACACTAGTGTGGACAGCCATGTTAAAATGCCATGTAACTGAGAAATGTAACACATGTGCCACATGTGACCTGGTTTCGTCCCTTTAAGTAAAGCACAAAAAATCACAAGAGGAAGGGTTCACAAAAAAAACTAGAAACACAAACCCAAAACCGAAACACCATGACATCTGTATGTGTAGCTCATCGGTTTAGTGTTGCTGCGGTGCTATCAATGATGTGAAATCTGATGCTGAACTATAAATTAAAACCTAAGTTGTAGATATATAGAAAAAATTTGTTTAAAAGTCCCCTTCATATTCTTAACAATATTACTTTATGAATGCAAATTTAAAGTGTGAAAAAACCTGATGGCAATTCATCTAAAATGACTGTTACTTTTTTCCAAGACTTCAAAAGTTTGACAGACAGTTAACTACTTTAAGTCACTGTAGATATGTCATCTAAATGCATTCAACATGGACCCTGTAAGGTGACCTCAGTGGTTGTGCCGTAGCATCCCAACCCTCTGAGACAGGCGGCAACACGTGACGTCCATGCCAAGGCAGCAGTCAGACAGGCTGCCAGCCTTTCCAATTACAGAGACATTAGCAGGCAGCGAGCGGCAACTAATTTGACAAGCTGAGATGATGCCCATTCATATCCACCCTGCTTCAGTGGCCCAGGGTAAATATTTCCCCAAGCTCAGTATAAATAGAAAGACAATATTTGAACAGCTGAGTGGAGAGACAGAGAGAGTGAGGAAGGGAAGGAGGTGGAGGCGAGATCTTAATCCTTTATGTATACACGCAATACATATTCATAAAGTAGCTGGTCCTTAAGGTGAAACTGGAGAAAAGCTGCACAGGACAGGAATGTTATCTGATACAGAGTCTTTTGGACTGAAGGATGACTATTGTTGAAACTGGGGTATTGGTGTTTTGAATGTAATCAATTTTGGGTTATTGGATTTAGTAAATAGGCACAGAGAGCTGAGCTGAAACCGAGCACGAGTTCAACTCTTGTTATTATTGGACTGAAGTAAAAAAACACAGTGGCAGCTTCTACAATACCAGCAGAGAAGAACATTTTATCCGTCCATCTAAAATGGGCAAAGATTTTGCAATAAATAAATGACTGACTGTATTGTGACATAGCAACATGATACAGTGAAATACCACACAAATAGGAACAATCGTCAGTATAAAGCAATCCAATACAAATGTGCTGCAATAAGTTCTGTCTCCTGAAAAATATGTTTATAGACCGTTAATTTGCTTTGCCAAATACATTTTAGAGCAAACAAATTGCTGCCTGGATTACCTTAATGGCAACATTTTTTAAATCCTAAGCGTGACATTTCTATACTGCAGTTTGGTGTAGATAGTTGTACATGAAGTGTAGGACCTGAAAACACAACATAAAATCCCACTTCCTTTTTGTTGTTATATGTTGACAGCTTAAAGTGGTGGTAGAATGGAAAACTGTTTTTCCCTTATATATAACCTCAGTATTAAACATTTAATTAAATGTACACATGTATGCTCATATGTGTAAATTTAATTAAACAATGGCACAGCTGTTGTATTCAACACAGTAAGACCAGCAGCTGAAAGGAAGGATGTATAAATGCCTCGTTAGCTCAAATTATTTGTATGTCTCATGTACACTATTTACATATTTACCTCAACGTGGAAGAAAGATTGTCCTGGTATTGTTGGCTGGATATGGTATTTGCTCTCCACTAAGTTACTCTTTAAATATACAAGTTTGGCATATTTCTCTGAGGCCTGTAAGCATATGCAGCTGCCAGTTTATTAGGTACAACAAGCTAAAAGTAATGCAGTCCTGCAAAAACCCTACCTTCATGAAGGTTAAAATGTCCAATATTTACTGCTCATAGGCACTGATTCAACTCTGATTATTCTGAAGGACACAGAGAGCTGTTTCTGACAGGGACATACCTCGTTGCTATTTGGATCCTTTGTACATAACTGGCTTGCTCGCTCATTAAAGTCAGTCTCCGATGGTTTCACGTCAGGCTCTTCAACAGAAAAACATATGAAATCATTATCTATCTGCTGCAGATATAACGTTACTTTCTTTTCTTACTGTGCTGATCCACATTTATGCTGCTGATCTTATTAGCCATCACTGATGTACTGTCCAACAAACACCTTGTGTAATGAGTGAATTAACAGAAGAACAACCTTGCTAGATACAAGCTAGCCATGTTATCTGTTTCACAAAGCTAACATTACCATTCACTGTGATCATGGGTATCGTTACTATGGCAGCCACTAAGTGCTGCTAACTTCTACAATAGTTCGAATAACCGAACTCTGAATGCCAACGAATCAATGTAAACTTATAACTTGACATTTGAGGTAAATGTTGGCAAACTGACAGGTGGGTAACTTTATGGTAACTTAGCCAGTGAAGTGTTAATGGGGTAAAATTTCTAAAAAGGCAGTCAATTCATCAACTTACCAGCGAGCGTACGTTGGACATACCGAAAATGGATGGGATTCAGCGCTGGAACTATTCAGTGTTCAGTGAACTATCGGCTGCCCCATGTGACCGCTTCCGCATTCCACAGTTCCAACAGAAGTCAATGGGAGTGTAACTCTCTTATTTACTCTGGTTGTGATCACGTTGAAAGTGACCAATCATAAGACTGTTAGTGCCCTCCTTGGTTTCCGCCCCCAAATTGTCAGAAGTCATGTAGAGCAGAAATCAGCTGAGCGAGCAGAAATCCACTGCGCAAGCTAAACACCATTCCGTGAGCAGAACCCACTGCACGCAAGCATGATTCCACTGTGTAAGCAGAGTTAACCTATGAGAGCATGCCAGGTGCTTGCTTACAGCTACCTGTATAACTCTCAGGTGTTGAACTTGTGCGCACGTACTTTTTCGTGCCAGTGGGAAGGTTCATTTTTGTGTGTGTGAATTAGCATAATTTGCTTGTGAACTTATTTTACATGCTCACATATTATGATATAAATTTGACGCCACAGTAAAAATATGCTGAAGCAGTGGACAGTATTTAAATAAAAGTTTTTTGAACATTAAAGCATGTAAACAGGTTGTGGTAGACACCCAAAATATAGGCATCAGCATGAAAATGAGCTTAATATGGGACCATTAAGATTAGACAAGATTCATAGCTTGAGTTTAACATTGAAAAGGTCACATATGCACTTTTCCTAACTAGTTCTCTGAGTTGTCTAAACATTACCAGTTAGTCATAATTTAGTTTCCAAAAACAGTGAATGTTTAGTAGACATGTTCAATATGAGCATTCCATAATCAGTATATAACATTTAAATGAGCTATATGTAGTTTTTTACAGAAGCCCTAAGCAGCCATCCATTCAATATTTTTCTTACTCTGATTTTCCATGATAACGGGATAATTTTCTCGTGATCTTCGAGATGACAAAACAGTAGTTTAACACGGGGTGGTCAGGAGCATTTTTTTTCTTTTTTTATAATCCTCTTCAACAGTTTCTTATGAAGAGACTGTTTCTAATGCTCACAATAAAGCATGTGCTAGACTGTGTTCAACTGGTCCACATCCATCAACCATCATTCCCAGGCAGAGGAAATTCCTGCACTTCTCATTCAGGGGAATCCATTTAACAATACACATTTCCTGACGGCTATTTTAAGGAACCTTCAAAATAGCCATCAGGAAATGTGTGATTGGATTCCCATGAATCTCTTTAAACCACTTTGTTGAAGAGGATATTAAAAAAAGAAGAAAGAAATCATTAAGGAGTCAAACACACAATCCTCAGATTATAATTCTCTACCAACTGAGCTGACCAGTTACACTGGAAAGTGATTTGAAATGCACCTGTGGACCCCTGTATTCAGCTATAGTTTTTATCTCGAGATCATGAGAAAATGATCCTGTTATCACTGGAAAACAACAGTCATTATCTCAAGATCACTATATAATTATCCGATTATCACGGAAAAATGTAAAGTAAAAAATATTTGAATGGATGGCCGCTTAGGGCTTTCAATGAAATCACTATCAATAAATGAACCATACACCTGTTTTCTCTGTTGCTTGGAACAACCACTATTCTGCTTCTTAAGTGAAGGAATCAGGTCAGGTTCTCTGCATGCACGCTCCCGAGCTCCCGAACACCACAAAATGACCAGATCCCAGCACAACACAAACTCCCAACATAAACTCCACATAACAAACGAGAATCAAATCGATGTCGGGTGAAAACACTGTCAGTATCACAAAGGCTTGAATCACGGAGACATCGCCGCTTTCTTTTGGAACTGACTGAGGTTTTTATCCTATTGGACAGGTAAATAACATTACTGCAAAGCATGTGAAATATATTGTGTTTTTGTGCTTTAGTTGGCTCAAGTTAGATAACAAAGAGCAGTTGCTAACTTTATCCGATGCAAAATACTTGGATTCTGCTTGCTCATGAGTTCGAACATGCGTATGAGCACACACCTGGCTGCAACCAAAAACCGCCAGTGACCGCTGAAAACTAACTAACTCATTTGAAATAAATGTGTAAACTGTGCAAAGT
>NW_024044699.1:0-18827 GCF_014851395.1 Micropterus salmoides
AATTTTAAAGTCAATTCTAAACATACTGGGAGCCAGTGTAATGAAGCTAAAATAGGAGTAATGTGGTCATATTTCTTTGTTCTGGTTAAAGCCTGGCAGCTGAGTTCTGGACAGTCTGGAGTCGATCATAGATTTTTGGGTTAAAGGTGAAAAGGCTGTTGCAATTCCAGGCGTGATGAGATGAAGGCGTGTAAAATGGTCTCGGTGTCCTTAAAAGTTAACATAGATCGAATTTTCTATATTCTAAGTTGATAAAAACATGATTGAACAGCTTTGTGGTGTGCTGCTCGAAATTTAAATTACTATCAAACCAAACACCAAGGTTCTTTGCCACAGCTTAATGTGATTTACTAGGGAACCAGCAGATGGCAGTATTTGATTTGCCATCTGCTGAGATCCGATGACCAGGATTTCTGTTTTGTCTGAGTTCAGTTGGAGGAAATTATTTGACATCCATTTTTTAACTTCACAAAGGCAGTTGTTAAGTGAACTCAGCATTCTAAGTCTGTGGATCTGACGGGCAAGTATATTTGTGTGTCATCAGCATAAATATGAAAAGAAATGGATAATATGTCCAAGGGAAGCATGGATATATGCCCAAGGGGAAGCAGATACAAGGAAAACAAAATGGGTCCTAAGACCGACCCTGAGGCGCACCATATTTAACTGGACAGAATGAGGAGACATAGTTGTTTACAGACACACAAAACTTCCTATTTGACAGGTAGGATGAAAACCATTCTAGGGCAGTACCAGAGTCATAGTCATCAGTCTAACATGATGTGATCAATGGTGTCAAAAGCAGCGCTAAGGTCCAGGAGTACCAGGACTGAGCACATACCTTCATCAGCAGACATTAAAAGGTCATTGGTGACTTTAAGCAGGGCAGTCTCAGTGCTGTGGTACTTCCTGAAACCAGATTGAAACTTTTCAAATAATTTGTTATTTTCCAGTACAGTGAGCAGCTGTTTGGACACAATTCTTTCTAGAATCTTTGCAATAAGAGGCAGTTTTGAAATTGGTCTAAATTATGTGGGAGGGAGGGATCTAAACCAGGTTTCTTTAAAGTGGGTTCACGCAAGCCGTTTTAAAATAATCAGGGACACAACCAGTAGATAGAGAGCTGTTGAAAACAGAGATCAAATGGGGCCCAACAGAATCTATTACTTTCAGTAAAAACTTCGTAGGTATTACATCAAGTGGGCTGGAGGACACTCTCATTTGTGATACTGTTTTTAAAAGCTCAGACAAGTCGATGGGATAAACTGTTTAAAACTCTCTTGTTGCTGGTGAGGAACCTCTGAGTAAGAGGCCACGGGGGTAACAGAGGCTCTGATTGACACCACCTTATTGGTAAAATAAGATAAAAACAATTCACAGTCATCATTACTCCAGCTGAGGCACAAGGAGGGGTTGGGTTTACCAGCTGATCCACAGTCTTAAACAGAAACCTGGGATTGTGTTTATGTGTAGTAATGAGTTCAGAAAAATAGTGTGTTCTCGCATCCTTAACCATGTTATTGTAGTTAATTAATAAATCCTTCAGACATAGGTAATGGACTTGGAGACTGGATTTTTTTCATTTGTGCTCTGCTTTCCTTGTTCCTACCTTTAGAGGAGCAGTAATATTTAGTGACAACAAGCAGATATGATTGAAGTGATCGACCAGATTGTTGGTGTTGGAATCAGACAGGTGTTTGGCTTTGGCTCTGAAAGAATGCGCAAAACTTTGAAACACTTTGTTCATTAAAGATGCGAGAACACAGAGCTTGGTGAGGCGGCATGAGTAACAGGCGAATCGCAGCTAAAAACAATACATCTGTGGTCAGATATGGTCATGTCCACTAATTCCACCGAGGAAATGCTGACACCCAGGGTAAAAACCAAGTCCAGTGTATGACCACGGTTATGGGTTTGCCCTTTGACGTGTTGTTTGAAGTTAAAAGAAGTGGTATATTTAAAAAGTCAGTTGCATTAACATTGGTGGGGTCATCAACATGAATATTAAAATCACCACAAAGAACAATTCTGTCATAATTTAAAACCAGAGTAGATAAAAATTCAGGAAGTTCTGATAAAAATCCTCCAGGCGGTTTTGGGGGGCGATAAATTATAACAAATATGATAGGTTGCAGCCCTCCAACTTTAAGAGTGAGAACTTCAAAGGAGTTAAATTCATCACAGCGTACTTGATGACTAAATTTTTCCTATACACGCTCACTAGCCCACCACCACGACCACTGACCCTCGGTTGACTAAAACAATCATATTGAGACGGACACAGTTCAGCTAGCTGGCTATAGTCATTCATCTGCATCCAGGATTCAGTTAAAAACATAAAATCTAGATTTGCAGACAAGATAAAATCATTTAAGATAAAAGTCTTACTTGAAAGTGATCTCACATTGAAGAGAGCCATTTTAAATGAGTTTGTTCTGGGTGCTGGAGTTGGTGCAGTTGTCCTAATCCTTAAGAGATTACTAATATTTCTGTGTGGGATGTGCACATTTCGGTTTACTGGTCTATGCGTGATGATGACAGGAATAGAAGTCTGTGGAACAGCGCTGGGAGCTTTACATGCCAGCAGGTGGAGACAGTTGTTTGTGGCAGTGAGCCAGAGATCTGTTCAGTGAGCTGTGGTGTGTCCAGGTGTGCTGCATGAATGATTAGTCATTCACGTAAGTCATGTGTGGACCGCACCACATGCTGTATGTGACCAGCTAAAATTTCTGAGCCCCGTTTGTTTGGGTGAAGTCCGTCTGTCTTAAAAAGAGACATTCTTTGCCAGAAAATATTAAAATTATCCACATAACACACACGATGAGCCCTGCAGGCGGACTGGAGCCAGTCGTGGAGGCCAAGGAGTCTACTGAAGCGGCCAGCACCGCGACCGACTGTGGGAATGGGACCAGAGATAAAAACGGACTTTCCACACTGCTTTAAAAAGTTAAGAAGACGGTTAAAATCTGATTTTGTCAGCTCAGACTGCTGAAGAGCTGTGTCATTTGTTCCGACATGGACTATCACTCTTGTGATGGGAGCGACGGCATTAGGTCCTGGAGGTTTTTTTAAATGTCAGCCGTGGTGGCACCGGGGAAGCAATGAGTGGTAGCGTTAAAGAAACGGATGTTTCTGGTTATGGAGTCACCAATTATTAGTGTGGTTGGGGAGAAAAGAGGACGAGGAGATGCCGGTTGTGGGGTTCCAGAGCAGGACTGAGCAGAATCTGCTTCAACACTGTGTGCGGACTGAGAATGGACTGTGTGAGCTGCCGAGTGTTGTGTTGGAGTAGCAGTAACAGACCTGAGAGAAGGGCTACCCAACGGTGCAGGGTGGAGACGGCCTCCAGAGCGTCTGAGCACAGCCTCCTTCAGGATCCTACGTCGGGAAGCGGAGGTTTTTGACTGGGATGACGGCCGGGGTCCCAAAACACGGTGTCCTGGATGTTAGCGGTTGCGCTAAGAGAAACAATCTGTTTGGCTTGTACTGAAGCCACATCCATAAAGCTAGTCAGCAGGGAATCTTTCTCTTTGAGTTCTTCTGAAAGTCGTCGGATGTCTTCCATAAGGTCAGCAATCTTCATGTTCACTTTCTTAAGTGTGCAGTCCTCATGGGGCTGAGTTATCTCAGCCAGCATAGTCACCGGAGCTTTGTTGTGATCAGTAGTGTTAATCGCGTTTTTACGGTCATCTAGCTTGAAATCCATGTCGGATGACGAAAATCCTTAACCCACGTAAAACTTAAGTTAAAAACTTAAGTTAAATAATAAGGATATATACTGACTTGCATCAACATGTTGTTCAGTTAGCTCAGTTGGTAAGGCACAGCACTCACAACCCAGGGCCTGAATGTTTGATCACACCTTCAGACAACGTTGGGTTTTTTTTCTTTTTTTTTCTCTCTCTCTCTATAACAAAATGGATTCTGCAGCGAATATTTCTTAGATCACGGCATGTGCTACACTGTTTTTGTTTCAGTGTTTGATCCACATCCATCAACCTACAGACGTTTTTGCAATTCCCCAGTATCTCCAGACAGAGGACATTGTAGCATAATACTTTACCTTTAATAAAAATTATGAATATTAATTATTAAGAAATATTAATTCATAAATCCTCAGGGCACCACCGGCAATTCAGTTCGCACCGGGTCACCGGACTCCCTGGGTAACGTTATGGGTTTAATAATTACATAATTGTTCCTAGTGATCAGTTAGTAATTGCCTAATCATTTCAATAAAAAGGCGTAAATCCTCTGTTACAGTGACCTGGAGTTAAACAATACACACACACAGTTCCTGTGATTACGGTGAAATTTATTAACTAACTAAAGGTGGATATAAATGCGGTTAAATATACATCAAAGAAGTAAACAATGGCTAAGCAAAACAAAGTGCAGACAATGGGAATGGTGTAGTTCAATGTGAATTTAGCTGGTATGAGTTATTGTGGAGAAGGATTTGATTCTAAGAGAGAAGGAGAACTAATAAACTCAAGTTAGATGATAATAACTCAGTTAAAATTGGCTAGGAGTTTAGGCTGAAATGATTAAGGATTAAAGCTAATGGATTAAGACTATTGGACATCAACTCAACCACAGAATGCCGTTGGTTTCTTACTGCTTGTTGTTTCTCCACCGTCTGGTGTTCGGTCGGCCCACTCTGGTTGAGTTTCGTGCGTTCTTGGTTGAGATGGCTTAACAAGTCGTCGGCTGGTCGCTTTCTCTGCCAGGGAATTGCACCGGAGGTCCACCCTTCGGCTGGTAACTTAGTTGAAGAAAACTTGCAGTGATGGCTGTTAACCTTGGTTCGGTTCGTGGGTTTTGATGTCCTTTGGGCTACTGCCGGCGTAACTAACCCACGTGGCTGGGTCCGGACTTCGGGGAAGCAGTAAAAGTTAACTCAACGGAATAAAGCTTAAAAGAAACTTGGTCGTTCTTGAATTCAGAGTTGTGCGACTGAAACGGTCTGCTAACTTTACAAACAAACAAAAGAAAAAGATAACTTCCACGAAAGGGAGCGAGACTTCTCGTGTGTGGCTTGAAAAGAACAAAGAAATCTTCGCGGCAATGCCAGGCCGGACTCCTTAGGGCGTTGCTGGGAGACGGGGCACGCATGGGGCAAGCATGTAGAGCAAAGAGCAAAGAGACCAGAGAACAAGAGAGCGAGCGAGTGCGTGTCGCCGTGTTTTGTTTGTCTGGGCGTATCCCAAAGGAGGAGGGTCATTGTTTCCCCTGAGGGCTTTGTTTCCCTAGAGAGGGAGGGCTTCCAGTCTCCCCTGTGTCTAACTTTTAATATGTCTATTTGCATGTATTTTAATCAAATACCTTCCCAATCAATCAAACCTTAAATGTCAAACAGTTATTCTGTTCTTAGTTTTAAGCATTTGATAACGGAGGGAAACAATTAACTGTCGGAACGATTAGAATGGTGTGGTTAAACACATTTTTCAAGTTTACAGCAGATGAAGAAACTTGACTAAACATTTCCTGGATAATATTGGCAGTTAAACATTCTTACTTAGAGAATATATAAGCAAGTTAAACAAACATGGCATCAGATTATACACAATAAAATACAGAGTGATACATTAAACCAGTGGGAGAATCATTAAAACAATGACATGCAATACTTAGTTTGTCCTCTTGGGGGACACTGATTCCACGAGAGAACAATTGATCCTCTCACTAGGGAAGAAATGGCTATTTAACATTAAATTCAAGCTGGAAAATTAATTAAGTAGCACAGGATAACATTTCTGTATCATATCATTTCTAAAGGAAGTGTCAGAAAGTGTTGGGATAAAGCATTAGTTAAAACATAAATTGAAGGAATGTCAGTTATCATTGCTGAAAATTAAAGAGCACTGCAAAATTAACTCTTTATGGATTCTTCTTCTGAACAACAACACAGTAATATAACTACTCAAATGGAGTGGAGAGACCTGCTATGATTAACTTTTAATCTAGCGCCATCATCAGGCCAAAATTACTGACAGTCCTATTGCCCTCTGCTGTACTTTCTTTTAAGTGCTAATAACTTAACCAAATGTTAGCATGCTAACACTCTAAACTAAGACTGTGAACATGAAACATTATTCATTCTAAACTTTAGCATGTTTGCAATGTCAATTGTGAGCATTAGGGATATTATTATTACGGTACTAAAAATTTACACATAGTACATCCATAAGCGGAGATAGGTAGGCTAGGTGGCCTCAAAAGCGTTGTCATCAAGGTTATTATCGTAAACGAAGACGAAAACATTGTCGTTAACTGAAATAAAAATAAAAATGAGGCTTATAACTAACTTTTATAACTAAAACTGTATTGTAGCTTGGCAAAACTATCTTTGATTTAATAAAGGTTTAGATTTTAATATAACTGCTTTTCCGGTAATACTTTCCTTCAGGGTGCTAGGGACCTGTTGGTTGTGGCTCCAAGGCGGGCCTAGACTATCTTCCAATTTCTTAGCTGTTCATCACCTCCATTTATTGTATTTCACCTATTTAACCAAGAATGATAGAGCTAGAGACTGATGTATGGGTACTGATGGGGCAGTGGATAAGACACACACCTTTGGTGTGTGCCGGTGAGCAAGACATTTAACCCCTAGTTGCTCCAGAGGCGTGCGACCTCTGACATGTCGCTTTGGATAAAAGCGTCAGCTAAATGAATAAATGTAAATGATGTAATGAATTTCTTGGGACCCTGGGTAGTATGATTAGGGTAGTTTGCACTTAGGGTTTTCTGTATGTAGGTCAGAAATTATACTGTAGATTGCATGTGCTTAATTTATTTGTATTTATTTAGACAACGTCTTAGTAGGCCTACTACAAATATATTTGCTTAGTGTTTGGGCCCCTATGTACAAGCTTTAGATAGCTTTAAAAAAGTGTCACTTTTCACAAAATTTACTTGTAGACACCAACATATAAGAGAATTGCTTTCCGGGTAATCCGTCAGAGATCAGTGCAGCCATTCTTATCAAATTAAACAGGCACTTCACTCCTGGTTTCAATAGTAAACCCATAGACTGTAGCCTATATAAAAAATAAAAAAAATACAAGAATGACAGTTACAAAAAAAAACACTATATTCTAAACAGACACATTTAAAAAAACACAATTCACAAAGTAAATTTTGTATTTCAAACAAATAGGAGACTTATTAGCTAATTTTAACTAAACTCCCTTCACCGTCATGCATCATGGGAATTCTGAGGGACGGACTTTGCCTGCTCACCCAAGATTCACACAGGCGGCTGTGCGCCGCGGTTTAGTTCCGTCCGCGGTTTAGAAGCCTAGTATTTCAGCAGCGGAGTGTGCAGCCTGCCCATGTTAATGACCTGATTTTAGTAAGTCCTTTTTGTGCTTCTACTACCCTCTTCACAGCTCTGTGTGACCCGCTTTCATTTCGATCATAGACTGTAAGATCTGCAGAGCCCACAGGGAGCGAATAAGAGCGTTTTTTCCTGGGTGATTTTGCTGGCATGTTTAGATTTTGTTGCTTTTTTTGATAAGCTTGCTTTTTGACCTTCTATGATTAAGTAGGCTACGTAGTTAAATTGTTTATTTTCTGTCTGTTTAAACTGTGTTTATTGTTGATATACGATCAGGAGTCTTCACAGGGTATTTGAAAATGGCTGCGTATTCTCTCCAGAGAGGAGCGGAGAGACACTTCTGGGGCGAGTTTAATCTCAACGAAAGACGAAGACGGACTCAGTGGACATTCTACATGGGTATAAATGACTTTGAAGCTCCGCCCCCACTGTGCTGAGAGTCTAGCTCCACCCCTGAGTACATCTCTTACTGTTTTTATTTTCGACAAGTCGGCATCAACTTAGTACAAAGTATCGATTCTGTGACAGCCCTAGTTAGCATTCTGCTGTAAGGACTTGCCCCAAAGCACCGCTGACTTAGTCTTGTTTATGAAAATCTTTACCTTGGGGTGACTGAAGTCTGCTACTGTTGTAGTCCGATAGCTGCTCACCTTAAATCTACTTACAAATTGGCAGCTGAGTTGTGTGAGAAAAATTAGTGAAATTCACAAGGGGAAACAGTGAAGGAGAAACACGACAAACATTATGTTTTTAGACTGTTTGAAGCTCCACACCGGAGTCCACAGTGAGCAGTGTGGATGTGAACAGAGATCAGCCTTGAGCTTTGTTTGTTTACCATGGCTTGTTGACGCTCCTGTTGACCGAGTCATTTATATGCACTTCACAGCTTTGTGTTTTACTCTCTCAGATACCCCTCACCACTACTTTTCTTTTCATTTGTTCAAAGTTTTCTGTTGACTGATAAGGGGATGCATTTTTATAGCGGTATTATCTAAAGGCTCCCATTGTTGAGCAATCTTGAATTTTATCCTGCATTAGCCACTGCACATTTTGTTCCCTCTAAAGTGGTAGGATTGAATCAGTGGATTGGTGCACAAAGCTCTTGTCTCTCAGTTATTGTTTTCTTTTTAGAGACCGCTGCAATTTCTGGCTGAAAAAAAGAGTAGAATAATTAATTTCACTGCAGCAGCACCAGAATTGCATTTAAGCATAGAAAGCTGGACAGAAGATGAAAGTTTTCAGAGCTAGTTCAGGCCAAATCTGTAGGCTGAACTAGTATTTTGCACTGTTTCTGTTGAAATGAAATAAATGACAGTAATGGTTTAAATTGTCCTCTGAATCAGCCAGGCTCTGTACTCTGGGTCACCTCTGTCGGCTGAACAATTGCTGCTGCACCACTCTGCGGCTGTTGCTTCCTGTGCTGCATTACCAGCCCAGCATCCAACTTTGGGCGACCTGAGGTTTGGAGTGATCTCTCTCTCAGCTCTTGCTTTGGCTGGTTAAATATTTATGTTCTAAGGGAGTGGTCGAAACAGAGCCAGACGCAAAATTTTTTGTTTATTGTCAATACGGAGTTCCTATTCAGTTCATGGCTAAACTAGGGTATTAAAATTATACCAAAACAGACTCATCTGTACTGTTTATTTTCATATTTTTCATGTAGGAGATTAGGATAAAGGTATATCATTATTATTTAAGTTTAGGGCACAGAATTATTGTTTGTTTATAATAGGCACTGCTGAGCTTCTAGAACATCTCTAGCCAGATCCAGCTGACCACAATTATCTCAAAGCTGTTAGGTTAGTGACCAATACTATATCTAATAATTTGTTAATACACCAAATAATGAAAGATACTATGGCTTTAGGTTTAAAGAATATCAATGCTATTTGATTACTTTTCTACTTTGCTTTTGAACAACTCTAATTGCAGCCTGATGATGTAGACAGCGCCCTGTGCTATTTGCTCTCTTTGCCACATGTCAGTGACAGACACAGCCATTAAGCATGCCATCTGTGGCCAATGGTTCAGAACAGAGGAAGCTCCATTCTGGCCAAAAGAGGGAGGGACAGCCATCAATCGCATTGACACCCAGCAAACTACAGGGACACTGAGGAGCCTCCTCCCCACCTAACACATTCACATAAATACATCTTTTTGATTGCAATCTGCTGGTTTATTACTTTGACCAATTTCACTAAAAAAGTACAATTATTCAGTGTTTTTCAAGATCCTTTTTAGAGTGGAAACCTGGCTGTGACACTAAACATCTCCATTGATATATATGATGAAGAACCCATATCAGAACCCTGGATTACCCTCAAGCACAAATACTTTCTTTTTTGCTCTGTCTCACTTTCAATGGATACGACTAGTTGCACACCATATGAAGATTCATGAAGGGAAAAGACAATGTCTTTCAGTAAAAGGTTGAGTCTGTTGCTCTGGTCCAAACATCCCATATTCCAGTTGAAATAAAGGAACTGCTAGCTTTGGACTGAGCTTGTTTTCTCCTCTGAAATAGTAATTTGAAGCACCTCTATTGTACAGGCACCCAGATCTGTCACAAATAGAATATGTCAGGAAGATAAATCCAGGGCACCGGAGGCTTGGGCTATTGATTTCTTCATAAGTAACGTCAGCGGACTGGCTGAGTTCCTCAGTTGTTCCGCCTGCCTCTGGGGACCTGCTGTTGTTGCAGCCTGCTGTCAGCCGGTATACAGTTGCAAAAACTCAAGCCTGCCAAGCATTTTTTTTTACCCATTCATCCCAAACACCAAAGATCGATGCAGGTGCTGCTGTTTAAAAAAAAGTCTCACTCAACACTGAGGAAAATGTACTGGACATCATCTCTGTTGTCATGGGAGAGCCTCAAACTTTACTTGATTCCTTTTTCCCCTTTGAACAGACAGTGTTCATCATCCTTTTGGGTCCACCCAATGATGAACATTTCAAAAATGCACCATCATCAATCTGAAATCATAGAGTTGAAGAGCCCTGCAATGCTGTTGTTCTGAATCTCAAATGATCTTTTTAAACATGCAAGAATTTCATCTGACAGTTGAAATGTTTAATGTTGGTCCCACATGGCATATCCTCAGCTACTGTATTACACATTGCCTCTATAAGCTAACAAATAATCGTTCTCTGCCCTATAATTCAGGCATTAATGTGAATATATGCACTGATCCATATAGCACATGCTCATCTGCATGCGTTTTTAGTTGATATCAACTGCTAATGCTGCACTATATTGCAATTCCTATTCAGTTTCTATTTTAGAGCTCAGGCAGGCTGAATGAACATTAATTTGTCATTAGTATTTTTATATAATCACGGCCACATGTATTTTCATATTCCTCCACATCTCTGAGCACTATTTCAACATTCTGGCCTGTTTCCAATTGTCTGGGCCGTAAGCACAATTGCTGCCATGAATGTCACTTCCTTTAACATCTGCAGCTTAATGTGGGGATATATTTGATTTCTGTCATATGTTTACATGATCATGGCTCTCCTTCTTCACATTTAATTGAGACTATTATATGATTACTCTAAATGTCCTAATCTCTTAACAGTGGAACACCTGTTGCATGCATGTACACATGCACATTTAAAGGGCCCCATTATTTTTATATCCCCCTTCTGGTTCCCTGCAATTCAAACTATCTGCCTCAGCATTTGGACCATTGTACATCCGTATGTATATCCGTATACATTAAGCGCAATGTATACAGATGGGGATCGTTAATTTTTATTGATATTGATATAGATACCCTTGTTGAGACTGCTTAATGATCCGATTCTTTATCGATACTTTACTTTATTTAGTGATGGTCATTTGGTAAGACCAGACCCAACGGGCGTGAGGTAGGCCAGCACGGTATGAGGAAAATATTCAATGTGCGATAACGTTACGTTACTCATACTGAGATGACATATCACTTGCGATAAATAAACATATTGAAGTGTACATATTAACTTCCTGGTTGTTTTTAATTTAATATTTTAAATACAGCTAAACGTTGTTTCTAGAGCAGCAACATTAATGTTTACAACAGCAAAGTAACTCAATAACTTTATCTGACATCACAAGTAGTGAGTGACGTTCAGAAAGAATAACATCAGTCTGTATCAGTCCCTCCTCCTCTCTCCTGGCTGCAGGTAACGTTACCAGGTAGAAGGAGGAGCAGCTGGTTTGTCTCAGCCAGCAGCTGAGTTTTTAAGGCTACAGACCAGTCTGTGCTCCAGACAGACAGCTTTCTATTTAGCTTGTTTTTAACGCTTGGCTAATGCCAAGCTAGCGTTAGCTGTGCTTGTATAAAACATACAGGATGAGATACTGAGGACAGAGATGATTAAATTAACAATTTCTACATGTTTAACGTTACCTTACAGATGTACTGATAAAGTATTGTCTTTTTACTTGCAAAGGTTTTATTGCGTGTACTTAACAGTAACGAGCGTAGCTGTCATCAACTAACGTTACAGTAGTTTGGAGCTAACTTAACCCTCACCGTATTCCACCGCGACGCCGCAGCCTCTCACTCTGCTGCCGCTGTGTGTGTGTGTGTGTGTGTGTGTGTGTGTGTGTGTGTGTGTAGGAGCCGTCAGAGAGCAGGCAGAGACTGCAGCCTGATGATTTTCTAATCCATTGCGTTTCATATTAAATCACATTTGACGCTCGAGACATAACGTTACATCATAGGACCCGGACCCGCAAGTCTTGATAGCAGTATCGATAAGCTCGAAACTTATTGATTTTCGGGTTTTGATCAATTTTGGAACCAGGTCTTGATCCCCATCCCTACCCAGATAGCAGACCAACACTAAATCAACGTTGAATCAATGTTAATGCATCAACAAAACTATCATTGAATCAATGTTGCAGTTAGTTGAAATGTAGCATTGATTTTTAATCAGGTTTGCACCCTTCAAATCAACCCTACTTTATCTACAGCAGGGTTCTATGCAACTGCCAGCAAATTATGTCAGTTGACTTCTGCCAATCAGAGACCACGTGGGGTTGCAATTAAAATGGTTTTGAATCACAAAGTTACACTCAAAGTTAAATAAAACATCCTTGAATCATCACATTAATTCACATGTAATTTTATTCATTTACACAAACACATCCTGTTTGAACAGGAAATTAACATCACATTCAGAAAAGGATCTCAATATGACATTTCACTATGACTTAATACAACGTATACAGCAGTGTTTCCCACACATACTGCAGGCTTTACTTGGGCTGGCCGCCCAGGTAGATTAACAGCCGTCCAACTAAATTTGGCGACCCAATTTAAAATCGTTAATATGTGCAGCGCATATTCGCGCCGCACATCCTCTCACTCGGTCGCTCGCTCTCTCTCTCTCTCGCAAACACGCACAACAGACCCGTCTGTGAGAACCATCTTCAAAACAGTTATTAGCAAACATGGAAGGAGGCTAGCTAATAAGGATCTATGTTAACTTTGGAAAACATTTAACAAAGTTGGCACGTTGTAAAACTGGTAGTCAACAGGTGCGTTCGAGATAGACCTACTGGCTGACTTTTGCTGACTTGATTGGGGAATAAAAACAGTGCTGTCAAGTCAGACACAATCTACCTCCGGTAGACTGGGTGAGTTTACTGTGAGCTTAGAACAATGACCAGACCTTGCTCCCACGAGGTCTAGTGACGTTTTGCAGCGCAGGTGTTGTGCCGAATTCTGCATGCCTGCCATAAATTGCATGCACCTCGCGGGAGGTAACGCTCATTTATGCTGAGAAAAGAGGTGGATGCAAATCTCAGCAGATAGCCTTCAGCATTTGTTTTGCCGAATTATGCATTCAGGGTCCTTTTACGACACTTTGCTGCTCACATTGTTTGAACGTGGTTAACGCCACGTTTTTGCTGAATCTCAAGAAATGGTACTTTTACTAAGTGTAATTATATACTGTATGTATACTGTACTATACTGTATGCAAAATTTGGCATACACAAAGTAGTAGGTTGCCGCTTGATAAACAGTAAAATAGGGTGGATATAATTAACTAGAAATAAAATGGAAATAGGAAATAGCGTAGTACATACACGCAAACTAAGAAGGGATAAAAAGGTGACATGTTTGCCCCGGCAGGGCTTGACAATAACGGTGGCCCAATGGCCCAGGCCAGTAAAAAGTAACGTCGGGACTTTTGAACTAGCAACTCACTGGCCAGATCAAGGCAAAACATTAGTATTAAAAAAATCACATTAGAAACTCAAATGGCAAATCAAGAGTTGTAGTGATGTGACAAATGGTTTTCAAATGTTATTTCTGGAATCTCAATCAAGCGGCAACCTCTGGGTCTGAAAGTGAAACCATGCATTCTCTATAACGGCCAGCAGATGGCGAGCAGAGGGCCAGCAGTCTGCTGGTTGTAAAAAGAAGTCCGTTTCTATTACAAATAATGGTAAAATGTTGCTACTTCTCAGCTGATTTATTCCCTCAGTAAACACTTTCCTAATGAGTTTATGGTCTCAGTTTCAAGACTTCTTCAACACAGCATGATGTTCATTTAGTAAATTATGGTCCCATTTAGAGGAACATAGACCAGAAAGCAGGGGAGGCTTTAGGGTGGGGCTGCAAGGTGATTGACAAGTCATTATCTTGGCGACATTTCAATCAGAATAGAGGCAACTTGTATCTGCTGTTCTGTGTAAAGTTTTTTATTATTAAATGGCTGTCAGTAGGAGAGCGAGCGCGTCATGTTTGAGTCTATTAGTATGTTTTGTTTTTAAAGTAAATTGTATTGTTATTATTTTAACTGTGATTATATTTTACTTTCGTTTTTTATATCAAGGATGTATTTAATAAATGATTAAACATGTTAACAGTATAACACAACTTATAAGTCTTTGGTTTTGTTGTAACACTGATAAATAACTTTTGGAAGGAGGGCAGTAAAAATTGTCTACAGGCCAGTAACTTTCAAACCCACTGGCCTGGTGGGGCCAGTTGCAAAAAAGTTTAACATTGAGCCCTGCCCCGTAAACAAGCATTCTGGTTTACTGTGAGAAGAAAATAAAGGTATTTCTAACTGTTCCTCAGTGTTATAGAGTCTGATTTCGGCTTCCAAGAGACTTAAATTATTATTTAGTGTTTCCACCAGGATGTTGATGAAACAAATTTCCATGGTGGGTTAGAGGGTTTAGGAGGTTTTCCCCCAAGAAAATTTACATTATTGTCCAATAACGAGCAAAAATGCAATTCCACCTAATTTTGAACCATACTTAGAACCAAATCTGTGAATAATTAGTTGGAAAATGTAATAAGTTGGAATATCTAGAGCAGAATAAACACCCCAAAAAGTAAACTTGCTTACTGGGGGGGAATTATAACCATTAGATCAGGAAAAGTTTTGGTTAGTTTTGCTCTCCACAATGATTTTACATTCATGGCGCCAAGCGGTTTTGAGCCTCACCACCTTACAATGGCAGGAAAATCCTGTTAATATGACGTCAGAATCATTAGATAGGATTGTTCATGTTTGCCCTTTTTGTTTTAATTTATAACCTGACAACTTAATGCTATTTCCTCCACTAACTTAACCGTCACTTTCTGCCATTCTCTCTCTCATTTGGTCGCCCGCACACTTCGCACTACCCTATTTTAGTTGCAGTGTCATTCATTAAGCAGCAACTAATATTTTGACTATGTTTATTGTTACACAAACATCCCAGCAATAAAGCTTTTCGCTTGTGCGTGTCCCTCAGTTTCTTTCCTGCCCAGTTCATCAGAGAGGCCAGCTCGTTGGTCAGTTTAGAAAAAGCAATGTCTTGAAAGGGAAAGCAGTTGAAAAAAGGAACACTATTATGTCAACAACTAGTGTGATTGAGTAGGTTTTCATAACTCTTAGAACATTCCACTTATTACTGTTGCAGCCTGATCTCAAAATTAAAACACAAAAAGTATTAATTGCGTTAACTTAATTACTTGCCTGTAATTATCTGCCTTGATCCGGGAAAAAGAGGGAAAAGTAAGTAATATTTAACACCTGTTGCGTGTCCCCAATGGATCTACAAGTAGAGAAAAAATATTGTACACAGTCAATACCACTACCGTTTTGAAATAAAACTTTGGTTGTAATTACAGTGATATACTGACTCTAGGTGTGTCAAAAATGTACTGTAAATAAAATAAATGATGAATTCTCTATTTTTTAAATAGAACTATTATAACACTAATGGTATGGTATTTAAAGACCTTTATGAAACCACCTAGAATGCAGTTTAGGACCTATTGCACAGTGTTTTCCTTTAATTATTTAAGATGAATTTTGTACCGTTAATGTCAGAGAGAAGAAATTACTTAAAGACAGTTACAAAACTTGAAGCAAGCATTATCATTTGTACAGTAATGGCTCAAAGCAATCAGTATAACCTAACGTTAGCTATATGAGAAAGACACACCTTTAGCTCGCATATTATATGAGGTGATGCTACGATGAAAAAAAATCCATAATGTTTGACCACAAGTAATAACTAAACTAGCTGAGTTACAAGAGGAGAATACTCGAATAAGGTTACTCCAGCCTGGAAGCAACAAAAGGAGAAATTCTCTTTCAAGCCTGTCTGCACTGGCTTTTTAACATTAACGTTACAGGAAACACTGACTGGTTTTTCACAAGTCTGATTGGCTTATTTGTCTGGGGGGCAGGTCTTTGAGGTCTTTCAAGGTTTGATTGACACATTTTGGGTCAATCCTTGGGGAGTAATTTAAAAAAAAGGGGGGGGGGGGGGAAGCCAGCAGACAAGAGCCGTTATTTAACGGCTACGCTCACATTCACATTAGACAAAGTGCCTCTGTCAATGTGTCTATCCTTCAAAAAGTCAAAGCATTTCCTAAAAGTAATCCCTAAAAATTCTACAAGACCTATGTTTCTGTCATTTTTAATGGTGGATGATCATGTTTGAAAATGATATCATGGACTTGCCTCTCACCCCACCCTGCAAAACTCCCTTTATCTCAAACAACTGGCTTTTGAAAGTAATGTTCGAAATTGATTTGATGCAAAATAGGTTGAAAATAAGGATAATGCTAAGGTATATATTACCCCTGACCTGGAAGTATTTCTTAATAGAATTTGTGGAAAAAGGTCATGTGTCCGATGTTTTCCCGCTGTAAAAAAATTAGCTACAGCTTGCTAGGAAAAAGCTAACTTAGCATACCCCTTTCACTATGCTCATTCAAATCCCAAGCTGAAATTATAATTGAGATTTTTTGCACCTAACGTTAACTCCTAAATATGGTCACCGATGTCCTCAAGACCTTTTAAATTTAATTGTTCATCAACTAACCGGCAAATTAATGTTAACCTAGCTAACTTAGCTATAACTTATGTTAGCTGTGTTAACTATGTTACCTAGAACAACATTTATCAGCAAGACAACCTGCTTTAACTGTGAGCAACATATTAATAATAAATAAACAGAAACCAGAAAAATATTCAGGTTTCTGTGTTTTCCTCCGATATCAACTCTGCATTTATGCATCTTGTCTATCCTACATTGGAATATGCAGCTTTCAGGGCCCAGAGCTTGGAGTCCGTTCTGTGGCATTCAGGTAATACTGGGAAATGGGAAAACTATTTTCCCGCCACTACAATGCAGTGGCAATAACGAGCCACTTTTACCATTTATAACTTTGCTTTAAATCTGCAAATATCTACACTGATCAAGTGGGCATGTACAAAAAGGATGTTTAAAAGGATAAAATACTGATTTGTTCTTAACATCAACCTATAACTTATTTGTGTAACTAAACAGAATTACAACTCTAAATCAGAGGTCTGAGTAAGGTCACCTTTGCCAAATACAAATATGAGGTCCAAACCAGAGCAGTAGAGTTGAAGGTAATAATTTCCCAGTTCCCATTTGTTATGAACGCAGCATAAAGTCAAGTGAGGGGGAAAAGGGGGGAGGAGTCTCAATGTGGAATTCAGTGTTGCTTGCTTGTCACTCAATTTACTTTTATTTATTAAAGGCCTATATATTTCCAATATGTCCATGATAATGCAGTGATTTTAGCCATAGTTTAAAATGAAAATAGGATGAAATGTAATGACTTCTACCTTATGTAATGTAATCTACATTTTTTGATATTGTGAGTGTGCGCCGTAAAAGTCACGACAGGACACCAGACAAATGGTATTACAGCCCATGTAATGATTTTATAACAGCAAACAAATAAAAAAGTAAGTAATGTATTCTCTGAAGTGTGTTCTTTTATTTGGTGGAGCTATTCTTTTTAAAAATGTGATATAAGGTACAGTATATGTTGAGTTTTAGTGAGCTTTTCCAAGCATTTCCCATAGGGGTTAATAGAACCACCACCAAATCTGGCACCAGGCAGAGCCTTACATCGTTGGTATTATGAAGTAATGATCCTTCCATTTTTTGTAGTTTGGGGCTGAGCTGGCCTTCTTGCTGTTTAACTAGTAGGCCCAAATAAGACCTGAATACAGCAGATAGAAATATAGACAAAACAGAACATAATTCAAAGGATTCATTACTTCACAGACAGTCAAAGACATCATTAAATAGATTTGAAGATTCAGATATATCACTTGGTCTTTGCGAGTGCATTGTCCTAAATCTTCCAAGGTGTGAAACTGGGTTGAGATCTAGAGACTTGAAAGGCTGTAGCATTATTTTCAAATTATTTTCATCCTCGCCAAACTATTCAGTGAGCCTTGGTTCACAGACACATCTACATTTGATGTTTCTCCTCTCTTTTATTTAGGGTTATCCACCCCGTAGATTTTGAATGCATAGTGGTAGTGCTCGAGGTAAGGGTCAACCAGATTTCATCCTGTTAGTAGCATGAATATGCGTGCCAAAATTTCATGGAAATGTGGCAAAAGATTTTGAGATATGTTAGGAGTGTTGAATTAAGGGACATGGACCTTTCTTTTTTTTGGATAATCCTAAACCCCACTTGCCAGTGGGGCAATTAATACAGGTGAACAAAAATCAATATCAATAGGCCTCCAATGCTGTCATAGCATTGTTGAAAAGATTTATCAATATTGATTCAATGTTGTTCTTTTCAACATTGAAATAAGCTAAGCATTTTCAACATTGATTAGATATTATTTAGCACTGAAATTTCAACCTCAACAAAAATGATGATTATGATTGAATTTCAACATTGAATCAACATTACCTTGCTATCTGGGTAGCGATGTGTGACAGTAATAAATGTCCATATCAAACACTGTGCTGTATATTACATGGATTAAACAAAGCATCATTGCAAAGAATTGTGTCGAAGCATTTTATTAATCGATTTACTTTACCTTCTCTTACCTTCTGTAATTTTTTCCTGACTTTAAATGTTTCACAGCAGCTGCTGCCCCATGCCATATAATACTACTATAATCAGCCAGTAATACTCAAGAAGGCATGCTGTTTTGTAATCCGTTTATAGAAGTAACCTAATGAAATGGGTTTGAAAGT
>NW_024044700.1:0-31018 GCF_014851395.1 Micropterus salmoides
TTTATATTAAATTAGAGATGAGAACTATTTCTCTCTCTATTAGATGAGAACTATTTATATTCAATTTATAAATATTTTTATGATGTTATTAAATAGATAAAATATCAAAGCACATTGAGAACATTATCCTTTTCACTGCTGTTTGAATACCCTGTGTCACCAAGCCATCCTTCCTGCAGCTTCTGGTTTTTGACTGAAAGAGGTTGGTATCACCATAATGTACTGTGCCACTAACATCAATTTTTACTGTGGAATTTAAAAACTCAGTAGCTAGTTGTCATAAGCAGTAGGTGATAAGGCTTTGCTTACTTAGTATGATGTATCACTTTACTTGAGGGGGCGCAAAAAGAGTAGCCTAACAAATGATTAAGGATGGTTATTGTTTATTAGTTTTGTGCTGGTTCAGAGTTAATCAGGAATGGCTCATGAAGAAAGTGGTCAGAATGTCGATTCATGATTCCAGTCAGTCCTCTACTAAATCATCATCTACTACTGGTCTTCCATTCAGAGTTATTCACTAAACTAAGTATTAATTTATTCATTAATTATCATATAGTTCCTCACTTGTTCCAATTTTGCGTACCGCATTGTAAAATGTTACCCTATGCAGTTGAAGGGGCCTATAATTTATGGGCCAGCACAAGATGGAGGAGTTTGCCTGCGGGCCTACCTATTTATTTTATGAATGAAAAAGTATTTAACATGCATTTCAACCTTATGGCTGCAAAGGGACCAGAAACTAAGGGTAGGGAATTTTAGCTGTAAATTTATGTCTAATGTTTTTTAGTTCCAGGGTTCATGACCGAACAATAATTAATTTTTAGTTATAACTCATGTGTGGCCTCCCCTCCTTTGTGCAGCCTTGAGTTGGATTGTGACAGTTATCTGAAATGTCATATTGCAAATACTGATAATCAGTATTATAGTAGGCTACGTTTTTTTGGGAAAATCCAATGATTTGCAACATTGGCCACAAGAGACATTAAAGGGATAGCTACCTCAGGTATAAACTATTTTTAAATAATCTCTGATAAGTTTATATCGTTTCACAGTCTACATTGTCATGTCACTCAATGCATCATGACACTTTGCCTTAGTCTACGGTTTACAACACCCACATTAAGATCACTAAACATTCCCTGCTGAGAGAGCAAAACTCCCACGAAAACAGATGAATTTTTTATTTTACATGTAAAAAGAAACAGCCACCAGATCACTTGTGGATTTCCTGTGTGACATTTGCTGTGACATGTAGCATCGTGCATAGTTAATCTAAAATAGCAAAGAACAAAAATGCTGACCGATTTTTTCGTGTCAAAAGGTGCATGACTAAAATGTAGCTTTTTTCATACATTTTGTGCTGACAAGAATAAAACAAACAAACAAAAGAAGTGATTGTGTAGTCAAACTTGTTATAATTTCGTGCTATTGGAGGCCACTGACAAGCCGTATTCTAAGAGTGAAAACAAAATAATCCACTGTACGTGAAGCCCACGAGTACCACAAAAGGTAGAGCGGCAGAGCAGCCCCTATAATAAAGGAGCTCTTTGAACACTAATATATATATACAGTGGGGGAAAAAAGTATTTGACCCCTTGCTGATTTTGCAGGTTTGCCCACTTACAAAGAATGCAACAATCTACAATTTTAATCATATGTACATTCTAACAGTGAAAGACAGAATCCCAAAGAAAATTCCAGAAAATCACATCATATGAATTTATTAAAATTGATAACCATCTGATGAGGAAAAACAAGTATATGACCCCCTACCAAACAGCAAGTATTCTGGCTCCTACAAGCCAGTTAGTCTTTCTTTAAGACACAGCCCCAATCCCAACCAATTATCTACATCAAATACACCTGCCTCACCTCGTTACCTGTATAAAAGACACCTGTCAACACCCAACAACCAGCATCCAACATCACCACCATGGGCAAGACCAAAGAGCTTTCTACGGACATCAGGGACAAGATTGTTGATCTGCACAAGGCTGGGATGGGCTACAAGAGAATCAGAAAGCAACTTGGAGAGAAAAGATCAACTGTCGGTGCAGTTATCAGGAAATGGAAGAAGCACCACACCACCGCCAACCTCCCTCGGTCTGGGCCTCCACACAAGATCTCGCCTCGTGGGGTGTCCCTGATCATGCGAACGGTGAGGAATCATCAGAAAACCACAAGGGGGGAACTGATGAATCAACTGAAGGCAGCTGGGACCACAGTTACAAAAGAAACGGTTGGTAACACACTACGCCGTCATGGATTGAAATCCTGCAGCGCACGCAAGGTCCCCCTGCTCAAGAAGAAACATGTACAGGCCCGCATGAAGTTCGCCATTCACCACCTGGATGACTCAGAAGAGGCCTGGAAGAAGGTGATGTGGTCAGATGAGACCAAAATAGAACTTTTTGGCCTCAACTCAACTCGTCGTGTTTGAAGGGCAAAGAACACCGAGTACAACCCAAAGAACACCATCCCCACCGTCAAGCATGGTGGTGGCAACATCATGCTTTGGGGGTGCTTTTCAGCCAAGGGGACGGGACAACTCCATCGTATTGAGGGGAGGATGGACGGGGCCATGTATCGTGGAATTCTGGACCAACATCTCCTTCCCTCAGTGAGAGAGCTGAAGATGGGTCGAGGATGGGTGTTTCAGCACGACAACGACCCTAAGCACACCGCCAAAGCAACAAAAGAGCACATCAAGGTTCTGGAGTGGCCTAGCCAGTCTCCAGACCTGAATCCAATTGAAAATCTTTGGAGGGAGCTTAAAATTCGAGTTGCCAGGCGACAACCTCGGAACCTGAATGATTTGGAGGCTGTCTGCAGGAGGAGTGGGCCAACATCCCTGCCAAAATGTGCACAAACTTTGTCACCAACTATAAAAACCGTTTGACATCTGTGCTGGCCAATAATGGCTTTTCTACAAAATATTAACATGCTGTTTGTCCAGGGGGTCAAATACTTGTTTTTCCTCATCAGATGGTTATCAATTTTAACAAATTCATATGATGTGATTTTCTGGAATTTTCTTTGGGATTCTGTCTTTCACTGTTAGAATGTACATATGATTAAAATTATAGATCGTTGCATTCTTTGTAAGTGGGCAAACCTGCAAAATCAGCAAGGGGTCAAATACTTTTTTCCCCCACTGTATGTATATGTATGTATATATATATATATATGTATGTGTATGTGTATGTGTATACTAATATAGAACACATGAAAATGGAAAAGGAGGGGAATGTTAGAGAGAAGGTTTGTCTTTGTTTTCCCCCGCTCTTTTCAGCCCTGTCCAGTATTTTAGGTGTGTTAGGGAGGGTTTTAGTACATAACATTAACAAATACTTTTGTGAGCTACACTGTGACATACATTCTTTAAAGGATAGACACTCAAGAAAAGAGCACACCTCTGTCACACATGTTGTCACAGTGACCTTGAATGTGGTTTGTTTAGAGTTTTACAAGCAGGGCAACGATGAATGCAACGGTCACAATGCAATGTCACGTGTCATTGTGGCTCCATCTGTTGGGTATATTTGCATACTACAGCCACAAAAATGTTTTTATGAAAACATGACATTTCATATTTTTTGTGTGTGTGTAAATAATGCATGAAGGTTGAAGTTGGATGTGCGAGAAGGTTTGGCTTTCAGCGCAAAGTCTTTACAGTGGACACTGGGACAGATAATATAATATAATATATATAATAATCAGCTGCAGCAAACGGGAGTGAGGCACTGATAACAGAGAACTTCTGATCCTTCTCTTGCAAGCACAAACATCAAGAAAGAAAATCTGAAAAGCATGTTTCTTTAAAAAAGAAAACTAAGACATCCTTTGCCAAATAATGCAATAAATGTTGCATTACATAGGCTGCAAGACAAATACAAATAGTTAAATAGTTAGTTAAATATAAAAGACACAAGTCATCTTTTAAAAGGAACCTTAGAGAGTCTAGTTGGCGCCCTCATTCACTCTGCTCTGCTGACAGAGAAAGACAGAGATGTGTCTTAGCATGACGATACAGCAACTGCTCAGTTATCTGAGACAAGCAGGATTACAAGTTGGCAAACAAAGACTAGGCTGTTAAGTTCAGGGTCATGTTTGTTTGTTTTTTTCTACTACAGCTGAATGACATATTGTTTCTCCAGGACCAAGTGACAAAACATCAGACAAAACATTTATTTAAATATCTTTATATAATATACTACAGTGTATGGCTTCATATGGAGAACTGAGTTTAATAAAACATCTGAGCCTGTTGAAACAGAGTGCACTGCAAATAAAAAGACATACTTGTGACTTTATCCAACGAAGGTTAAAATCAAGGGCAACTGGACTTGGTTGAAGATACTGGAAGACGTTTCGTCCCTCATCCAAAGGACTTCTTCAGTTCTGACTGACTGGCAGGGAAACTCAGCTATTTAACCTCCGTGGGGTCGTTATCCCGGGTGATCGATACCGCTGGTTCGTTAGTGTTCCTTGTTGCTGTGACGACAGTCGTTAAGACTACCTGTGGCCAAGACTGAACGACCATCGTTGGTATCTTCACCTGAGGCCAATAGGTTACGTTTGTTGAGTTTCCTGGGAAGTGATGAAAGGACAGCATTGTAAGTGGGGGATAAGTGGTGGCGTAGACCCCCTCCCCTGCATTGGTGTATGGAATCACAATGTTGTTGCGTTTGACCTTCTTTTCCTTCTTTTCAAACGCAACAACATTGTGATTCCATATGTGTCTGGAGTATCAGAGAAACTCAGGAGGATTTTCAACAAACATAACATCCCTGTGTTTTTTAAACCCAAGAACACACTAAGACAGATGCTGGTACACCCCAAAGACCGCACACCCAAACACAAGAAAAGCAATCTAGTGTATGCGGTCCAATGCAGTGAGGAATGCACAGACCTGTATATTGGGGAGACTAAACAACCACTACACAAACGCATGGCTCAACACAGAAGGGCCAACTCCTCAGGTCAAGACTCTGCAGTCTACTTACATCTGAAGGACAGAGGACACTCGTTTGAGGACCACCAGGTGCACATTTTAGACAGAGAAGATGGATGGTTTGAAAGAGGTGTCAAGGAAGCCATCTATACCAGGGTGGAGAAGCCGTCATTGAACAGGGGAGGGGGTCTACGCCACCACTTATCCCCCACTTACAATGCTGTCCTTTCATCACTTCCCAGGAAACTCAACAAACGTAACCTATTGACCTCAGGTGAAGATACCAACGATGGTCGTTCAGTCTTGGCCACAGGTAGTCTTAACGACTGTCGTCACAGCAACAAGGAACACTAACGAACCAGCGGTATCGATGACCCGGGATAACGACCCCACGGAGGTTAAATAGCTGAGTTTCCCTGCCAGTCAGTCAGAAATGAAGAAGTCCTTTGGATGAGGGACGAAATGTCTTCCAGTATCTTCAACCAAGTCCAGTTGCCCTTGATTTTAACCTTCGTTGGATAACTATGACCTGGATAACTGAGAATCTTCATAGACATACTTGTGACTTCAATGTCAAATAAATGTCCTGTAAATGATTAGTAGGCTATATGGTATATGGGGTAGTAAAAGTGTGGCCTTAATTCACATAGCTATAGCATCACTGTAACACTGTTTCCCCCTCTCTGCCAGGTGTGCACACGGGTTCAGACGTGCACCACGCTACAGTGAGATCTGTTCAGAATACTTTCTGTTACAACCTCCAGCTCCACTAGAAGGCAGTGTTGTATAAACCCTGATCAGTTTTGCTGCCTGTCCAAACGGAAAAGGAGGCACAGAAGTTGTTTCTCGTTGTGATCGTACATGTTGTGTTGTTCAGTAGCTCCTTAATAAGCCTGTCGCCGATACTATTTCTTCATTTTTGAGAACCTATAAGCATTGACATTATCACGCAGCCAAGTGAGTGCGCATTTTTCCTGTGTGTATCCATCAGTTTGGGGGTTTGTCAATAACGAAAGTAAACTGAAGAGGGCCCGTGAAGCCATGGCTGACAGTATGGATGAAGACATGTCGGAAGAGCCTGTACCTCTCCAGCAGGACCTGACCTGTCCCGTTTGTCAGGGCATCTACCGGGACCCCGTGCTGCTGCCTTGTAGCCACAGCTTCTGTCGGGAGTGTCTGCAGAGAAGTCTTCAGTTCAACAAGAAGTGTCCCTTGTGCAGGGAGAAGTTTGAGGAAGGGCAGGACGTCTCCAACCGTGCGCTCAGCAACGCCTGTGAGACTTTCCTCAAACAGACCAACTGGCGGCCGAATCAGAAACCTGTCAGTGAGGACGCCTGTAACCTGCACCTGAAGCCCCTGGAGCTCTACTGTGAGAAGGATGAGGAGCCTGTGTGTGGACTGTGTCTCTCTACACAACACACACAGGCTGTGGCCGTTGAAAGAGGGAGCGCCAATATGCAAGGTAAACTGCTCTGATCAGTTATCAACTGGGCGTGGCGCCAGATATTTCCTTCCTGAAGAAAACACATTTTCCTCGATGGCACAGTTTTTCTGCAGGAAATAAAAGATGACTTGACTCCACCTTTTGTTGACTGAAATACTCAACAGTGAGGCTAGAAACGTACTTACTGTAATGTTAAGTCCACGTTTTCCCCATAAAGTTATACTGAAACTGAATGTACATTCATGTTTAAATACAACGATTACTATTCACATGTTTGGCACATTCCAAGCTGTGGTACATCAACATTCAGTGCTTAAAGCCAGATTTGAATTACAAGATATCCAAAAATCCCTACCACCTCTCCACTTGCCTATCATGAAACCTCTACTTAACTCTCCAAAATTCACAAAATGACACTCCTTACTATTCTCATACTGCCATTCAAAGCTGCCAAAAACCTTGTCCTGCACAGTGTATTCTGCTTTTTCATCCTGCAGAGGGAGCTGGGGTTCAAAGTCCAGATTTTTGAAAAGAAAGTGGAGTCCCACAAGAAAATGACACATAAACTCAACAACGCGGTGCAATACATCAAGGTAAAGTTACTGTCACATCTGACCGTATTCAGTGAGCAACAGGACCTTCCATACAGTATAAAAAGACAGTACAGGACATCCAACACACTATAGACTTCACCAATTTTATTTTGTCCATATGTAACCTATATGTAAACTCTCATCTCATGTACGCAGTTTCAAGCTGGGCAGGCGGAGAATCAGATCAAGCTAGAGTTTGAGAGGCTCCGCAAGGCGCTTGTTACAGAAGAAGCTCTGCGTCTAAGAGCCCTGGCTGCTGAGGAGGAGGAGAAGATTGCTGCCATACAGGAGCTAATTACCAACACAAACAAGGACATCACTGATCTAAAGGAGCTCATTGATTCTCTGAAGAAAGAGATGGGCAATGAGGATCTACCCCTCCTGCGGGTAAGAGAAGGCAGCTCCTCCCCACAGTTATAAGACTGACTTATCAGATTATCATGTTTTTTCTCAGATGTTTAAGTGTTTTCAAGACTTTAAAAAAATTGCATTAAACTAATCTCAAGTAATCTGTTTTATGTTTTAGAATTTCCAGAATTTAAAAAGGAAGTAAGTAACTGCAGAATTGTTGCAAAAACACATATTTTGTGCTGCCTAATCTCTAATTGTGAAAGTATAAATAAACAATGCAAAGTAGACTGGGAAGTACATTTCACCACATATTTCCCATTATATTTGCATGATTGTTGGATATTTCAAATACATTTTTTGCACGGTTGAATAGTTACACATTTTCTTCTCCATTCCACTCTGCAGAAGATCTGCTTTATCAAGGTTTCTGCTGTATTTTGACAATTTACAAATGTTTCTTGTTAACTTCACATATTGCTGTCTTTGCTCAAGAGCTCAGTGGACTCGTGAAGACCCTTGCCTAACTGATGAGTCTCTTTTGAATATGGGCAAGCATGTTGGTGCTTTGAGCTTCAACGTCTGGAAGAACATGCAGGCCCATGTTAAATATAGTGAGTAAATTCCTCTGTAGGATTTGGGAATGGCCTGTGGCGTTAAGGACTAGGAGCGTATACTGTACCTGTGTTGGACCAATTATTGTGTGTTTGTTAAATTTTTTAAACAGCGACTGGACACAGTATTTCTGATGACCTCAGTGGTGTCTTAAAATTCATTAAAAATGTATTTGTGTACTTGAAACATTAGTCTGGGGCAACACTGACTTGTATATTGACACAAAATACCTGCATTCTTCAGTCTATTAACATTGTATGTGACTTGAAATTCGTTGTCAGTATATTCAACGAATGTTAGCAATATAACATAGTTGTGTCTTGTCTCTTCCTGTATGCAGCTTCTGTGGTGTTAAACCCGAACACAGCATCTCCATGGTTGTCCTTGAGCCCTGACCTAACCAGTGTGAAGGAAAGCTCAGAGCGGCTGACCACCCCTGACAATCCGGAGCGCTTTGATCCTTGTGTGTTTGTCCTGGGTGCTGAAGGTTACACCTCTGGGAAACACAGATGGGATGTCATTGTTGGTGACAATCCCAAGTGGATTGTGGGAGTGTGCAAAGAGTCAGTAGCCCGTAAAAAGAAGTTCACTGTCTCTACGAGTCGTGGTGTGTGGTCCATTGGACTGAGCAAAGGGGTGTACACCGCCTTAACACCTGAGCGTACAGAGCTGCAGGTGCAGCAGCGTCCCGAAAAGATCCGCATCAAGCTGAATATGGATAAAGGAGAAGTATCATTTTGGGATGGGGGGACAGCAAAGCACCTTGTCACTTTAACACACAAGTTTGATGAGAAGATGTTTCCTATTTTTGGCCCTGGGCTCCATAGTTCGCCAATGAATCTGGCTCCAGGAAAAATTGCTATACACACCTCATGATGGGCCAGTATACAGCAGAGGGATGGCTGTTGACTTAAGAGCTGAAAATAATTAATGTTTTCAAATAAAAAAATGTTTTCAAAGCAAGATAAATCGAATAACACTTTAACAGTCAGACAAAAGTCAAACTAAAAAATTTTAATCTGCCAATGAGAAGAGTTTAAACATAATAAAAATGGGGCAGACAATCAAGAGGATAGAAAAAAGTTATGTGGTATGGGATGTTAAATGAGATATATATATATATATATATACACACTAAATGGGATTTCTAAAATATAAAAGCTTCACAAAAATATTTTTTAAGAAAACATTTAAATGATGAGGCCGACTTTAAGATTTGGTATAAGGGATTAATGTCAGAAATGAACGTCATAACAGAATGTCATAAGTATAACTGGGTAATGCTTAAAACCAACTTTTTAACATGCAGGCTGCCAGTGAACAAATACTAGATTAAGCGTTTTGTGGTCTTTGCATTTATTGAAAGCCTTGCAGCTGCATGATGCACAAGTTAGAGCTGAGAAATGGCTTTTCTGAATACTGATAGCTTAATAGAAATTGCAAGAACTAAAATGTGATAAAAGCATGACTGGCTTTCTCAGAGTCAGCAGAGGATGTTGAGGACCTTATTTTTTTAAAGATGTGCCTTAGCTGGAGGAAACAGGATTGACCAGTTTTTTGACACTTTACTACAGAGTGACAGTCCAGAATAAAAAATGACACCAAAATAACTGGCAGCATGGCTAACGCTGGTGACCAATATTGATGAAGTTGGAGAGGTGAATTAATTAAACAGTCGCTCTTGATTTATCATTGCACTGGAGGAAACTCTTGCATTCAGCTCTTAAAACCAGAGGTCAATAAAACACCAAAAAGTCCAGAGTGAACATAATAATTGAAGTTTCTTGCTTCACTAGATTTTGGGGCTATTATGGAAGCAATGTGTAATCTTTGGATACTTTAGGGAGTCATTTTTATCAAGAATCAAAAGAATGGACTACATTTATGCTTTGGGGAAATGTGCTTTTTTTTTTTTTAAATCACGTAATTACTACTTTAATATGATTTTGTTGATTCTGCTCAAATATTGTTGTATGGGATAACTGTATTAGGTTGCTGTTCATCACTCACTACACAGAGTGTGACCAGGAAGTAGTCAAGCTCAGCAGGACACAACTTTGGCAAATCTTTGAAGTAGGATATATTACTATTACTGCTGTGAGTCGGTATGCAGAAATCTGAGTATGCTGTCTCCATATTAACACTTGCTCAATAAAATGTTAAAATAGGATTTGTTTTGTTTCATTAATTAGAACCACATAAAACAATAAGTAATTACAAGTCAAGGAAAGTCTGAACTTGTGGCACATATGTGAATAAAGACTACATGGTAATCATAATTAATTGGGAGGAATATGCCTTGACAGATGATTAGATTGCATGTAGTTAATTGTTGTAACAAAAGATTTAAAAGTTACTAAAAGTATTTTGAGTGAATCATACTTTGATATATGTTGACCATCTATTCAAATTGCAATTCTAAGAATGAGCTAAATTGGCCAAGCATCTGTCCACATACAGGGAATTTGACTCTGGTTCTTGGATGCTCTAAATGTACACACAGTTTCAGAAACAATTTACAGGACAACAAAACTGAACAAGATATGTAAACACAAACAGAACTATTATGCTCAAACAATAGCCAACAACATGTTTACAACATTTCTGTATACAGATAGTGTTTCTGTAAATTGTAAATATTATAAATAGTGCTGAGAAATAAGCATTGAATGGAAATACATGAAGTGGTGTTTATGTATATGATATAGTATATGGACATACTTTACTTTTCATTTTATAATGGAAAGAGTATTGCCCTGTAAATTCGATATTTGCATAGATAAAATTGCAGGAAATTCAGAGGATAGTTGTACAGTGCATAACGAAGGTATAAAAACGGCCTTTTGCAATATATTATTGTCTCTGAGTGGTTTAAAACAAAGTTCCTTATAGGCTATATAAAACGTCTCTGTTTAACATCATCTCCAGATGTTTGAACGTTGTTTCCCATCTCCACTGGATGGCAGTGGTGGGACATGCTATTTGCAGCGCTGTCTTTTGTGTTGGCAACCATCGGTCGCTGCTAGCCAGCCAGGAACACCAAAACAACGGGCATCAGTCTCACCATGGACTGCAGGGATCGGGTCGATGCGGACAAAATGTTTCGTTGTTAGCGGGCAGCATTTCTTACTAGTGTAATGGCCCAGTTTTAGATACATATATCTCACAGTGATGAATTATTCCCAAGAATGACTTATCCTGGTAGATTTTTCATCCAATGACGATTGCGCATCTGGATTTGGCTTAACGTTAGCCGTAGCTAACAAGCTAGCAGACCACTGTCTTGTAGACCCAGTCAGTTGTCCTCTGCGGTGGTTCAGAAGCTACAAGCTGATTTAGCTGTCAGTTTTGTGCACTCACAAACGACAAGTTAGCTGATGTGGTAGCTAGCGTTAAAGGGTCACCGAAAATGTGAATTACCATGGGACCAAAGAGACGGGAACTGGTGAGTACCATTATGCAAATATACAAACCAACGTTAGCCAGCTAACGGCCCATGGCTGTAAACGTTATTCGGCTAGGTAGCTTAGCAAGCTTTTCCGTTAGCTTTGTTGTGATAGTCTGTTGAGAGCACCTTGTTGCTGATACTACTTACTTTATCCTTTTAGCTAGTTGGATGTGAGAATGATGTAAGCAATTAATAAACGCTATGTTGGTGTAAAGTATAGCAGTGTTTGCATATAACACTACATGTGTAAAAGACCGTAGTGTGACGTTAACGTTACTGTTATGTTTGTGAGATTGGTGCACTGTGAACGTTAGTGAGCTAACGTTACTGTAACGTTAATTTACATACGGCTAACAGATGTTAGCTCAGTAATCAGTATTTTTCCAGAGGTTTCCTCTGAGAAGTGAATTTTGTAATTTAGCCACTTTTATGTGAGTTTGCTTCTGCAGTGTGAATGACATTGCACTTTGCAGAAGGTTTATCCATACTTAAATTAAAATCTTGCCCTGAGATCAGTCTGAAAGAGAATTATGTAAACAGGCAGGGGACTGCTAAGGCCACACGAAATAGTGTTAGTAGACTCTGGATTTACATAGAAATAATCCTCTATATCCTGCTGACATAGTTTATTTTTGTTGTGTGGTAGATTAAGTGCTTGACCCAACTGAAATTTAGGATGTTGGTCCGCATTTGCTGCATGATGCTGCTGCATATTTGTGGTGGTAAAGTGTTGTATTAGGACCAACACCAAATTATTCTCTTTAACCTTTTTTCTTCCCATCATTCAGGTGGTGCCAGTGATGGCCTCCCCCCTCCCTGTCTCCTTCATCCTGGTGGTTCTGCTGTTGGCTGAGTTGCCTGTGTGCCAGGCAGGGGACTGCAAGGGCCACAGGCACGTGTTGAGGGGACCACCAGGCTATGTCACAGATGGTCCAGGAAACTATTCTGTCAATGGGAACTGCGAGTGGCTTATCAAAGGTATAATGTGCTAAGATCTTGTGTACAGGAAATTGGAGATGAAACAAGTAATTTGCAGACTGTCAGTTACTCTCACTGATATTTCCCACCTTTTGTACATCTTCCAGCTCCCAACAGCAGTCACCGCATTGTCTTAAATTTCACCTTTATGGACACTGAGTGTACATATGACTACCTGTTTGTCTATGATGGAGACTCCTACCAGAGCCCTCTCCTAGCCAGTCTGAGTGGCAACACTCTGCCTCAACCTATTGAAGCCAAGTCTGGCAAGGTAACCAATTCACACCTAAAAAAAGAAATCCTAAAGCATTCTATGGCAAACGTTAACTTTGTGTCTGTTATTTAATTTCCTTGCTCCAGATGCTGCTTCATCTATTCAGTGATGCTAATTACAACCTCCTTGGCTTCAATGCAACCTACACCTTCTCTTTGTGCCCTGGAGCCTGTGGCGGTCACGGACGCTGTGATTCCTCTACATTGAAGTGCCACTGCCATCAGGGTTGGGGAGGAGCAGCTTGTACGACCCCTCTGTGCTCCCAGGCATGTTCTGTGAATGGCCAGTGTGACAAGGTAAGAGTAGGAAATACAAACACACGCACGCACACACACACACACACACACACACACACACAGATTCCTGCCTTTAACAGAGAAATTCTCCATGTTTTGTCTCAGAAAGGAGAGCGCTGTGTGTGTAACCCAGGCTTCCTGGGTCACAGCTGCCAGCTTGGTTTCCATAACGACAGTGGTGCAGGGCAGTGGTGGCGTGTGAGTGAGGAAAACCCCTACACGCCTCCCAGGACGGGTTCTGCTGGCGTGTACCTGTCCTCCACTGGAGCCTTGTACTTGTTTGGCGGTGAGAGTGACACTTAATTTCCACAGATGTTGTTTTAAGATTTGTGAACACCCCCTCTCAACACATTTGCAGCAACTTAATGGTCCTTCATTCTCCAGCAGATTTGTTAAACTCTAACTTGTACTTGCACACTATTTAGAACTACAAAGAACTTATATTTTAAGGGTTCGATTTGAAACAACTACAATATTAATTATACATTTTTTTTACTTTTACTCTACTGTATCTGATAGTGTTTTTGATGATTAATGACATCAGTGGGTTTGATGTCACCAAAATCGATCGGACACCCCTCACCAATACACCATTCTTCCATTTAGGGGGTCAGATTAGGGGTGTGAGGAAACACTGAGACATTGCACAAGATTGGTGGCCATGACTGTATGACAAGAATATTGTTTAATATGTCTACTATTTAGAAAAAATATTTGTTGATGAAATATTTGATTGGGGGGTCTGGGTGTCCTCCCCCAGAAGATTTTGAGCATTAAACACTTAATTTCCTGCATTCTGGAGACATTTTCTGCACCAATTTATGGTGGTCTTTATTAAGGGAAGCACAAAATTGGCAGGTGACAATTCACAATATAAAAATATAATAGAATGCAGTAATCAGTAGCTTATTATTTTTTAGCTTAAGTTACTTTTTTTGGATAACGCAGAGTTTTCTTCTATATTTACATTGCATTGCAGGCTTATTGTGCAAATAAACCTTTTTCATAGCATTTTTATTTGTTAATTAACATTTCTTGGTGCAAGCTGTTTTTCAGAACATTTTTAACAAATGCTTTCAAAAAGTGGTGGCTACCTGTCCCCAGTGTCCCCAGTGTAAATGACCCTCCCTCCCTGCTCCCTCACTACAGGTTGAGCTACTCCATGCTTTCCTCTCCACCTCCACTCTCTTCCTGCTCTCTCGCATTTAGCCCTGTCACTTTGTCACTCTGCTCTGCTAACACAGCCTCCTTCTCTGCCTGGCATTGGCCATGGCTCGCCTTTACTCCTTCAAGTATTTGGCTGCAGACGTCTGAAGAATGTTGGGTTTTTTGGGGGTTTTTTTTTGGCCCGCAATGCAAAAAACAAAGGGCAGAGGGGGAGTTGGTGGGGGGCCAGTAAGAGATGTGATTGGGCCAGCCCAATGTCTGTATAGAAAGTTACCCAATGGGCCGCTGTCCATGCTTTATGGGCCAATCGTTGTCCCATTTTTTAAAAACAGTTAGGCCTATATAAATAAATAATTTACGTTCCATCAGCCCACCGGGCATTTGCCCGGTATGCCAGATTACCACTCCAGCCCTGGTTGATGTGATTTTTACTTCCTTTCCCCTAGGGTTTGACCTGAACAGAGCTCTTGGTGACTTGATCAAATATAACTTCTCATCCAACCAATGGGAAAGCAGGTCTTATGGTCACTCTCCTGTAAGTGGTTTGTGGATGTACACACACACACACACACACACACACACACACACACAGTTTTTGCTTCTTCCTGGTCTTGCATCTCATATACTGTGTCTTTTGTCTCTGTTTATGTACGCAATTTGGTCAAAATCAGCCTTGTGCTGTAACCTGATTCTTCAAATGCCATGTAAACAAGTAATTAGTTTATTGCTGTTGATAGAAATATATGTTCTGTTAAAACTTGATTTCCCCCAATTACCTGTTTTTTGTGTTCATGTTGCTCACATTTATTAATTTACCTTTCATTTTCATTCACTTCTTTTCTGCACTGGTTGGCTCTTATGTTGTCAGGTGGCTCGTCATTCCCACACAGCAGTAGAATGGATGGGTAATATGGTTATCTTTGGAGGAGAACTAGCCAGTGGCTCCCTGGCCAGTGATGTCTGGATGTATCGGCCACTCCACGATGACTGGCAACAGCTTGGCTTTTCAAATTCACAAAGTGCTCCTAAATTGGCCAATCACGCTGCAGCTGTAGTAGACAATTATCTCTATGTATTTGGAGGTGGGTTTCACATTATACTGTCACCTTCCACTCTGTGTTTGGATTGTACGTTATCCATTGAGAAATATCATACTTAAGCAGCATCTTTCTTTTTTCTTTCTGTTTATTTCCCAGGTCGCACTGAGGAGGATATGTTTTCATCTTCTCTGTATCGGTTTGGCCTGCATGGCTCTGGACGATGGGAGGCTGTTCAGCCTACCGGTGGGAAGCCCCCGGCCACCGCGGGCCACTCCATGGTGTTCCACAGCCCATCCAGGACACTGCTGGTCTACGGAGGCCACAGGCCTACCACTGCCAGGTACACACCCTCTCATGCATGAGCATAGTGGATACAGTAATACACACATAGCCAGTAGGCAAAACCAAGGGAAAATATGGACCTGGCATTCGTGTGTCAATGTTTTGTACACAACTCTCACTTGTCACGATAACTACTTTTGTTGGATGATATATTGTCCCAGAAATAATTGCGATAAACAGTATTATTGTCATTTTAAACCCTTTTTTGCCACTTATTTAACAATAATACAATAGTATAATGCAAGTACACCCTTTAAGAGAGCTACAGTATTTTATTTTTTAAATTTCACATTGAAAGTGTCCAAAATTTTTTTTTAAATATCCTAAATAAATAAAACATAAATAAAATAAAACCACACCACACAACCAAAACAACCTGCAATCTGTGCAGCTTTAAATCCCTCTGGAAGCATTTCAGAAGTAGAGAGTTTTGCCTGTCCCGTGTTGTTGACTTGTTAATTTGTCCTTTCTGAGCCTCCACTACCAGGCAAATCTCTCTGCGTCCTCTGCACGGCATACCCAACAGGGAGCATTTTAGAAGCCGAGCACTTTGCCTGCCTGATTTTGCTGACTTGTTGAGATCCTGCAGCCGTGCTCTTTGTCGACTTTCTGGCTGGATAGTTATAGAGTCAGTTTTGGAGTGTATCTCTATTTGTGTGTATCTCTATTTGTTTGGGGACTGCAGGTATGATATTTCAGATTCTTTACACAGTGAATTCTAAACTATTTGCCCCATTAGATTAGATAAAATGGGATTGCTGTAGGAAAACTTGTACTCCAGTAAAAGATAAAGATAATAAAAGCAGATGTAGAAATTATTTAAAATAATAAAACAAGGGGTTACCCAAATAACATTTTGAGAATAATTCCAACAAGTAAATAAAGTATACAGCATCTTCTATAGCAGAGGTCACTAATAGGCGGACCGCGGTCCGGATCCGGACCCAGACGCTGTCCTCTCCGGACCGCTGACCTACAGAATCTATTATTGAGACTTACTACCTTGTGACGGAGCATTTCTATTTGAACCCGCGCAGCTTTTCTAGGATTTACTGTACTGGTTTAGCGGCCCAGGAAACTCACAGACCAATCGCATGTGCTTCAATCATCTCATGTGATACTGCTCAGCCAATCAAATCTGTGCATTCGAGTCGATTCACCAGAGAAGTTTTGGAAACGCACACAGAGAGAGGAGGCGAAAGAGAAAATAGATTTCACATGGCTTTTAATCAAGTATGTAGAGATTTTTACATGTACATTCCTCCCACGGGCAGAACCAGAATGTCTCATATATCTCCAATCCTAGCTGGCAGGACAAGTTAGATCTCCCGTTTCTCACTGAACAAGAGAAAGTAGGAAAGTGGTAGCTCTGTAAGAGGGAATGAAAGAGAAGAGGAGGCATTACAGCTGCTCATTTGCTAAGATGTGTGAAGTGTTTATTATAAAATTGGTTAAGACCACACTTTATCACTTCAAGCTACACTTTTTATTTAATTTTTTCTAAAATTTACGCACTTTATTTTAGTTTACTTAAATTTAGAATTTATTATTAGAGTAGTTATTATTTATTATCCCTCCAGTTTGATGTGAAAACTTAATATTGTTGAAATTTTGTCAGTTGTTGACTAAAAACATATATGTTTATACAACTGTACTTTCTGGCCCTGAATGAAAACGCAGGTTAGTCGTTTGCTTTGGGAAATTTTCTCTAACTGGACCTCTTTGAACTCTAATTGAATACCCCTGTTCTATAGATATGTCAACTGCACTTGCTGTATATTTTCACAAGGTTCAGTGTGAGGGTGAACAGCACCGACGTATTCCACGTGGACAGGCGGTTTTGGACATCGTTCCGTTCCCGTTTCCCAGCAACAGGCCCCAGAGAGAGAGCTTTCCACTCAGCCACTGTCATTGGAAACTACATGGTGGTCTACGGTGAGCATCCAGAAAATTAGCAGACGTAATCTATTTTAATCGGTTCTGTCCGGCATGTATTTATCTATTTTCTTCCTGCCTTTCCCTCCCAGGGGGGAACGTCCATATTCACTACCAGGAGGAGAAGTGCTATGACGAGGAGATCTTCTTTTACCATCTGGGCTGTCACCAATGGGTGTCTGCGGGAGAGAGATGGTCACTCAGTGAGTTCCTTTATACTGTGTCGTCTGTCACACAATCTTGATTGTTCTGCACATTCAGTGCCTACAAAAGTTTCATCTTTATCATAGATGGGGATGCTGTGAGGGGGCGATACTCACATGTTGCTGCTGTGATGGAGGGACGAGTGCTGCTGGTTGCCGGGGGTTACAGCGGTGTTGCCCGTGGAGACCTGGTGGCTTACAAAGTTCCACTGTTCGTCAGTAGTGATGAAGGTGACAGGGTGAGTGTCAGAAGACAAGGGAACAGAAAGTCATGTCTCTTTGGGAAGACTGTAAAAAGACTGATGGGAGAAAGGATGAGAAAGTTATGTTGAACAAGACTAAAAATGGATAACTAAATTGTTAAAACCAGTGTGTTTGTGTGTGTGCATTGCTTTACCAGGACGCTGTTTGTGCTGAGGCGCTAGATGAAAGTATGTGCCTTAAGAACCCGGAGTGCAGCTGGTGTGAAGGCCGCTGTCGAGAGTACCAGCCCACTAATCCGGTAACACTTCCCCCTGCACAGCCTTGTGGTTGTTATATCCATTTCCACGTTGGGAGACACCCAAAATATTTGTTTCCCTTTGATATGCCTGTATGTATATATATCTGTCAGGATTAACGTTGCAGTTTATAGTCCCTGTTTTGTGTTCACAGTGTGGCAGTACTGGTTGCCTGGGCCTGGCTCGCTTCCTGTCTGATTGCCAATCCTGTCTGGTGTTCAGTGGCACTCCAGCTTCTCTGGCCCGTGCCCCTGGGGAATTTGGCTGGTGTGTTCAGAATGAGTCCTGCCTACCAGTGTCAGGTGAGACCCAGGGAGGGAGGAAGGAGGGCAGAAGAGAAGGGCTAAGCCTCAGACTGGGGGAAAAAAAAAAAATAGATGTTGGGAGTTGACATGGGAGGGACTAGACTCATGTTGGGCGTGTTTCAGAGTTAGAGCACAGTGACTTGACTACACCCAGTTGAGAATGGACAGGCTACTCAGACCATGATTTGACTTGTCTGTCCAATCGCATACTTCCTTTGGTGCAGTGAGGTCATGTCATTTTTTCTCTTTTTTTGAACACACGTCACACAAAAGTCACAGAACAGACTTGTTTCAGTACAGTAGTACACTTTAGGAAACTGCTGTATTATAAGATATTAAGAGGTCAGATGTGTTCTTTGTGTGCTGACCTCTCCCTCTCGGTCTCACAGAGCGAAGTGCGTGCCGTGTGGACCAGATCTCAGGGGCGTACGGCTGGTGGGGGGAGCGTACCCTTTTCCTAACCTCCCTCCACTCCTGTCGCACCGAGAACTATGTCCCGGGACTGCACCTGCTCACCTTCCAGCACCCCCGCAACGACTCCCAGCCTGACAAGGTACGGAGTCCAAATCTCAAGTGCTAACTGTGCTAGTTGTGGTTGTAACTACTTCCCTCTCTGCTTATACTTATCCCTCCTTCCTGCCTCGAACATTACTTTGACGCTTTGACTCCACTGCAGTTCTCCAACTTTATGATTGTTTCTCTTTTTGTTCACTTCTACCTTGTTTTCTTGGCTTTTTAACCTCTTGACTCCGAAGCTCACTTCTCTCTTTTGATCTTTTTCGCTGTCTGTCTTGCATTTCGCTCATAGAGAAGATTCCTTTTTTCAAGTAGTTTGTCAAGCTTGTGGAGCAGTTTGTAGAGAATAGTGCTTCTGTTGATGTGTTTCCACTTCCACATCCATCCTCCACTACCCTCCATCCTCCTCACCCCTTCGCCAGGTTTCCATCCTCCGCAGCACCACCATCATCCTTAGCCCCACCACAGAAATGGACGTAGCCCTGCAGTTCAGGGGCTTCATCCACCCGTTGTGGGGGGGCCTCCGCCTGCGCCCGCTCCCACTGAGACCGTCTCCATGTGGGCTCGCATCCAGAGGCTCCACTTTGAGGCTCGAATGGCATCAGGGCCCAACTCCAGCCAACTGGTGAGGGAACGTGCATGTCAACACAAGCAAATGTGCAATTTATTTAAAAATCAATAAATTGCACATTTGAAATTGAAGTTTCCACAGATTCATTTATTTATTTATTTATTTTTTTTTGTAATTTCCACTGGACATATTTTAGTTTGATTTTATTACCACTGGAATAACATTGTCACAATTGGAACGCAGTTATCCACAATCAGCACAGGACAAATACCTCCCTGTATATCTGCTGTAGTATGGATTGGATCTACCTTAATTGACAGCCAGACTGTATGTCTCTTGACAGTTTCGATGCTTAAGTGTTCCCCAAAAATTAAACACGCACAATAGTGAATTGAAATGTGGAGAAATAGTGTAATAGATTGTACATTTTAAATTTTAATTCACAGCCTTGTAATAAATATTACATTATTCTTATTAATAGAATTTCCAATAATATAATTTCTTTTCCTGTAATTCTCTATGCATCGAGCAGGAGGTGGTGGGTCGCTGGGCAGCCCAGCAGGAGAAGGAGTTGAAGCTGCTGGCTCGCACAGATGGGAGTAAACTGTTCTCCAACCTGACCAGGGGCAACCATTACCTTGTTCAGGCTGAGGGCTACCTTAACAACTCAGGCTCAGGACAGACCAGTGAGATGGCCCTGATATGGAACAGAACATTGCCTGGAGGAAGTGTGAGTACTGACACCTGTTCTACCTGTGCTTATCCACTAAAGCAAAGAGCTTTAACCTGCATTAAAAAAAATGTAAATTGTACATTTACATAAATGTACATTTCTGCTCAGTGAGATTCCTTCTCTAGAAACAAACTCATATCCTACCTCATATCCACATAATTTGCTCTCCTTCTAGGAGATCTCCTTCCTGTTCTTGGAGCCTTACCGCTCAGGTTTCTGCTCAGGGTACATGTCCTGTCTGGCCTGTCTGTCCGATCAGTCTTGTGGCTGGTGCCCGTCTTTGTCCCGCTGCCTGCTGCGTGATAGTCCAGATCTCGAGCCCTGCCCTGAGGGAGAGAAGGAGGAAGGCAAGATAGAAGGTCAGCGCCATCTGCTGTTGGCACCCCAGCACTGTACCCTGTGTGAGGAGTACAGAGACTGCTCCGCTTGTACTCAGGTAAATCACGGATAACACTTAAAAAAGTTTTAACATAGAATGTCACTTTGCTAAATAACTTAAGTTGCAGCAATTGTATTTCTGAGCCATACTAACTTTGGCCTGCAGGACCCTTATTGCGAATGGCAGATAAACTCCAGCAAGAAAGGCGACTACCAGTGCAGTCGACGGGGAAGACTAGATGGCTCCATACGTGACCCAAGAGGGTGTCCTAAAGTCTGCAACCAGTGAGTTGAAAAGCTATATTTTTAACACAGGTAATTACAAGTAAGAACCTACAGCTCAACCTTTTTGTCCTACCCTCTCTGGTCATCTTTTGTCTTGCAAAGGAGAAAGACGTGTGGTGAGTGCCTCTCTAACTCCAGCCAGTGTGCATGGTGTGAGTCAGCCCAGGCCTGCTTCTATTTTGCCGCCTACCTCACAAAGTACCCCTATGGAGAGTGCAGGGACTGGTACGACAGGTAAAATGAGGATTTTTGTGTTTTATTTTTAGTTGATACACATAATACACAGAATAAGTATTTGCACATACAAGTTACCTGCTTTCCTGTTAGTTTTGATGATTCAAACTTGAACACATAAACTCACATTACTTGAACAGAAAGAAGATAAAGAGTGTAAAAATAAATAAAGTTTTGTGTGTGCATTTATGATTTTTTTTTTGTTAGTCAGTAAGTTGAAATGAACCTTATATCAATAATCTAATATTCCTTATTCTCATTCTCCTCAGTGTTCATTCGGTTCCACAGTGTAAGCAGTGTTCAGCTTTGAATGTGTGCACAGATTGTCTGCGGACATTCCAGTGTGGCTGGTGTGGTGACTACAACAATCCCACAATTGGAAAGTAAGTATGGCAAACACTTAACAACGCTGTGATAAGCACACTGTACAGAGAAAAAAAACATATAGAGCCAACATTCCTGATTTGAATGACTAATTTATAAATCCCTTTTTATTATCAAATTGTTGATATGTTAATAGTCATTGTTTTTATTGTGATTTTCTTGTATTTATTTCATGTTTTCCACCTTTTCAGATGTTTGAGGGGAGACTGGGCAGGAATAGATGACCCTTCGGTGTATAACTGCAGTGTGGCTGTGGCTGAAGCACGGGCTGCAAAGTAAGATATCTCTTATTACATTTTTATGACCTGATGCAGTAAGCCGTCTTTAAGCATATGGCTTTTATTATAGGGGTATGTTTATACTTTAAATATTGTGGGAGGATGGTGGTCCAGTCTTTGGAAGGGGAAGGGGTCCATAACTTGTTTGTTACTAATCAATTACTCCAAGTTAAATATGAAAAAATGCAATAAGTATTTAGTTTAAAGATAAGATAATTCTTTATTAATCCCACAGTGGGGATATTTGCAGTGTTACAGCAGCAAGAGGAATAGTGAAATAACAAGAAGCATCAATAATAAATCATAAGCAGTTAATTTTCCTGATTATTTTGATAAACATTTGCAAGATTCTTCAATACATAAAATCCACTGGTCACAGTCTATATTGAGAGACAATATAAAATGTTATTAATTATATTAATTTGAAAAATAAATAATTCATGTGTATTAAAGACAGTGGAGTTTTACTTTCTGCAACCTTCACATACCTTAGAATGCACTCCAGCTTTATGTTGCAAACCATAACAAAAGAGATGGATAGATAAATGGATAATAGTATACCTGTTCATCTTCACGTCTCCTTGCCCTGCTTTTCCAGCCCTGAGCCCCAGACCTCAGCCCCACCTCGACCCCTGGAAATGGAGATGGAGCTGGAGCACTTGGATGACGAAGAGCAAGATGCGATCTGGTCGTACCCCACCTGCCCTGATGTAGAGGAATGCAGGCTGGGTCTCCACAACTGTCACCCCTTCGCCACCTGCATCAACACTCCCACCTCCTATGAGTGCCACTGTGAGAGGGGATACACAGGGGATGGCACACTGCACTGCAACCAGACGTAAGAGTCTTCACCTACAAATGTGTTCCTCTGTAGATTCATCCATCACTCTCTTAACCTAAAAATATTTTTCTCCTTTCCCATATAACCATCAGAATTGCTTTTGACCCCCACTTTTTCCCCCCCTCCCACAGTTGCTACAATGAGTGTCGTGAGGGCCAGTGTAGTGGCAGCCCCCGCTTTGAGTGTGAATGTTCCCTTGGTTGGACGTCCGACCCTGCCACTCTGGTTCTCAGTGGCGTTGAATGTGATGTGGACTGTGGCTGCAACTTCCATTCCACCTGTATTACTGCACCAGGAATATGTGACGAATGCCAAGGTGAGACCTTAATAGATGGCTCATTTCAATAGCGTATTCTCAGTCATGTTTTGTATTTAACTCCTATTAAACCAGGCAAATTTATCATACTCAAAATTCATAAAACTAAACTCAAATCTACTCTGCTGACATTCTTGTCCTTGTCTTTCAGATTGGACCACAGGGCCCCACTGTGAGCACTGCCGTCCAGGTAGCTTTGGTTCAGCCCTGGCTGGTGGTGGCGGCTGCGTGCCATGTGAGTGTAACGGCCATGGCGACCCTCTGCAAGGATACTGTCACAACCAGACAGGCCAGTGCTACTGTACCCACAACACTCAGGGACCACATTGTGAGTCCTGCCTGCCTGGTTACTATGGAGACCCCAGGTAAGGAGAGCTTCACCTTGAGTGCAATGCACAATTTTATTTATTCTGTGTCTGAATCAAAGAATGAGGATTATAATAAGATATGGATAAAGACGGAAAATATTTTGGGTGATTTTTATGTTTTCAGATCCTTTCATCGCAACTTGTTTATCCTGACAACTTTCTCTTTCCAATAGGAACAATGGCACATGCTACCGCCAATGCCAGGGCCGTTCTGTGCTGCTCTCCTCCACCTCCTCCTCTGCCATGCCCCTCTCCTCTTCTCTGGGATGGCGAAGTGGCACAGAGGGGAAAGGAGGACTTTCTCATTGCTTGTGGGTCCTGTCTGTGACTGAGAACCTGGCACCTTGTCTGCCCAGACAGCTGTGTCCCCCTGTAGCCCTCACTCTAAACCCAGACTCCCATACACATTGTAAAGTGAGTATAAATCTGACCTCACTATACACACGAGCAAATGAACATGTTACTTGTGCTGTAGCATCATATTTCTCTGTGCATAACTGCTTCCGTGCATTCCCTATGTTTTGTTTTGCAGAGCTCTTTTGTCTACGTGTTTGATGGCCTTCCTCGTTTCCTGGGCAATGGAGTTGTACATTCAGATCACAACCTGATTGGAGCATTTTGTGGCACCACAAGGACTCAGCCCATCACTGTGGAGGCCACCTCAGGTTTCCACCAACTATTCATTCAGATATAAACATTTTGCCTCCATTACAGGCGCACTGCAAAAGTTTAAATTGTACTTGAGAGCTACCACACATCCCTCTAAACAGTACAAGTACCCAACAGATTATTTAACCTCAGGGAATTTGGGGACTTAATAGTGGGCATTTAAAGACAGAGTCAAAAGTCACAAGGTCACTTTCAATGCATTGTATTTTCTCTTTTACCACCAGGAGTGATCTCTGTCTACTTTGAGGCCAACGTCTCCTCAAACAAACCTCAAGGCTTCAACGCATCTTTCTGGGTGCGGCAGTGTCACCAGAGCTCTGATGAGGGTGAAGAGGGGTCACCCGTGTGTCCAGGCGGAGCACAGTGCCAAGGGGGACTCTGTCAGTGCCCTGAGGGATATGGTGGACCCCACTGCGACCGGCCCATGTGCCCTCAGGATTGTGGAATCGCTGAAGGAAGAGGAGCTTGTAATATAGTATGAGTTGTGACAATTTATATTAAGTTTACATTTGGTTTTATTTTCCAAGTTACCTTTGGGCACATGGAACACATGAATCGATGTTATGTCAAAAATCTACTTTTTAGTATTAGGGTACCATAGCACAACAGATTTTATTCTTATTTACTCTCTGTTAGTTGTGATGTGTTCATAATAAAATTCAGCAAAAAAATGACAGCTGATGGGTATACAAACAGAGGACAGAAGCCTCTGCTGTGATTTGTAGCCATTTAAAAGCGCGGCCCCCTCTAATAATGTGTCGTGTGGATTATAGGTTACATGTTACCCAGCCAGAATCACATTTCACCAATTATTCAAGAAATTACAGTTAAAAACTCAAAACAAGATTTTAAATTCTAAAAGAGGAGAGAACAAATCCTAGATTTCTAACCAACATATCCTGTTCGTCTCAGACTCTGGGAGTGTGTGTGTGCTCAGACAGCTGGGCAGGCTCAGACTGCTCTGTTCCTCGGGACTCCAACAGCCTGGTCTGGGAAACACTGCTGGACACACAACTGACATTGGTAGGGGCAATAACATAATATAATATTTCAATCTGCAGAATTCATGAATTCAACACCGCACAAGCAAACATTCATATTCACTGTTGTTCTATAGAACCAAGCCCACAGGTTCCTCCACAGGATGGGCCACACTCTGGTGTCTGGACCACAGGGCAACCTCTGGATGTATGGAGGGCTCTCTCTGTCAGAGGGTATTCTGGGAAATGTCTACAGGTAGGGGCAACTTGAGACTTTTCAGAGTAGTATTAATGTCCACTTTTTGAGGCGTATGTTAATAGCCCATGTATTGTCTATATGTGCATAATAACATATTTTGGCACTGTTCCGTTTAGATATTCTGTGTCAGAGCGCCGTTGGACCCAAATGTTGACCAGCTCTGTGGAAGAAGGCTCGACTCCTAGCCCTCGTTATCACCACGCCTCTGCACTGCTGACCAGTTATGATTCTGGCTTTGGAGGCCATGGAGCCAGTCACAGCTTCATGTTGGTGGTGGGCGGTGTCACTCAAAACGGTGTTGCCATGGATACCTGGAGTCTCAATCTCAGCAGTTTAGTCTGGAGGGAACACAAGGTTAGGATTAGATTTATCATGGAAATACAAAATATCTGGATATATAATATCTATCTAAAGTTTATTTTTTTATATTTTTTTTACCTCTAACAAATTAAAATTTCTTCCTCCTCTGACAGAACCCAGTGCTGCCCCCGGTGGCAGGCCACACTATAACAGCACGCCGAGATTCCTCTGTGCTGTTGATTGGAGGTTACTCTTCCGAGAACGGCTTCAACCACCATCTGCTGGAGTTCAGCCCTCATTCTGGAAATTGGACCATTGCCCCTCACACTGGCACACCACCTACAGGTTTCTGAGGCCTTTTGTATTTTAACTGTGGTAACATTTCCTTGGTTAATAAACTATTGGCTTATGCACCACTTCTACAAGCACAATCAACACAAAGGCTGATGCAGCAAACATTTTTTCCTCTTCTGTTCTGCCTTATGTGTTCTTCAATCAGGTTTATATGGCCACTCAGCAGTCTACCATGAGCAGACTGATGCCATCTATGTCTTTGGAGGCTACCGCTTCCATGTAGAGACTGTGGAGCCCTCAGGCGAGCTCTACAGTCTGTACTACCCCAACCTCACCTGGTCTCTGCTGGTCCCCTCACAGGGTAATAAGGTAAGAGGCCGAACTCATCTAGTCTCTATCCCCATCTTACAGGCCAGTACATTAGACAAGCCATGCATTTCTCCTATCCTATTATCCTATCAGTCCATTACATTCAGATAACATCTATTCTTGCTGTATCATCTCTTTGCTACGCAGCCCCTGTCCCGTTTCTTCCACGCTGCAGCCTTGATCAAAGACACCATGGTCATTGTCGGGGGAAGGACGGAAGCAGAAGACTACAGTAACTCAGTGTCTCTGTACCAAGTCAACTGTAACACCTGGATACAACCAGGTGACTGTCTTAAGTCTTTCTGCTGATTTAGTTGTGTTCGAATCATAACTTACCATACCATAACCTAACCACTTTCCATTTCTTTCCTTCAGTCTCGGCTGTAGGAGATCCAGTAAATTGTTCAGTGTCTCTTGCCATGACAAGCTGGGCTGGCCGTGTCTTCCTGTCAGGAGGCTTCAATGGTGTCACGCTGGGCAGACTCCTAACCCTTTCTTTGCCCTCTGACCCCTGTGCCCTGCTGCCTACACCAGAGGCCTGCAACACCACTACAGGCAGCTGCGTCTGGTGTAGGGGAATCTGTGCTTCTTCTGATACCGCTGAGAGGTAACAATCGTCTGAAAGCAACTCTAAATAAATGAGCTCCAAGTTACGTGCATCTACTAAATAAAATGCATCCCTCCCTCTCCTTCAGAATGGGCTGCTTCACTGGCCAGTCTCCTTGTTCACCAACCCCTCGCCAGCCAGACCAATGCCGTAGATTGAAGACCTGCAGTGAATGCCTCGCACGACACCCTAAAACATTCTCCAGTCCATCACAGGTAACATACGACCCCCCTAGTCTAATGCAGTCACTTGCTCAAAGAGAGAATGCTCCTGTCTGTCAACTAAAATCTGTTCTTTACTTAATTTCCCAGCCTGCTCTACAGTGTAAGTGGTGCACAAACTGTCCAGAGGGCGCGTGTATCAGCAGCTCTGTTAGCTGTACATCTGAACATGACTGTCGGATCAACCAGAGAGAAATCTTCCTGTCCAGCAACTGCACTGAGACCAGCTGTGAGGCATCCGACTGCCCCAAGTGTACTGCTTCTGGAAAATGCATGTGGACTCGCCAATTCAAACGCACAGGTCCGGGCAATAGAGCTGATGATCTCTTGAGCTCTTTTTATTAATAACTGAAAATAGATAAGATGTCCAGTACAAACTTTGATTCAATGATGACAATAACCACACCTTGTACATATAGGAATGTATAGAACTACATATGTATGGGTTATTATTTTGGAGATTGTTGTGCAGCTCAAATGAAACAGCCCTTTAGATTTCCCCTGAGTTACCATTATCTAGATTTTGGCCATTTTTGTTCCACTAAATGTTTTCCACTTAATAAAAAAAGGTTGACTGAGTTGTGATTTCTCCAGGAGAGACGAGGCGCATCCTGAGTGTGAACCCTACCTATGACTGGACGTGTTTCAGCTACGCCCTGCTCAACGTCTCGCCCATGCAGGTGGAGTCTTCTCCCCCACTGCCGTGCCCTCCGCCCTGCCACAGTCTCCATAACTGCAGCCTCTGTCTGGGCTCCAGAGGCTCTGATGGGGGCTGGCAGCACTGTGTGTGGAGCATGGCTCTGCAGCAGGTAAGATGACCCTGAATTTACAGATGTATTTTGTGTCAATTATTTATGAAAAGCATGTTCAGATATAGTTAACCTCTCTCCCTTCCTCCTAGTGCATGAGCCCGTCTTTTGTGCCCCTGCGATGTGAGGCGGGTCAGTGTGGTCGCCTGCTCTCTGGTGGACTCTTGCTCTCCACAGTGCTCCCAGCTCACCCAGTGCTCCCAGTGCATTGCCAGGCCTCAGTTGGTTGGTGTTCTACTCGGGGAGGCAATGGGGCTGGACGCTGCCTGCAAGGAGGACTTGATGGTGAGAAACATATTCTGTTGATGCACTCAATAAATTGAGCATTGGTGGGAGGAACATTTTTCACTTGAACATTTTAGGTGAATCTAAATGTACGCTTTCTCATCCCTGATTCACTCACCTTCCTCCATTCCTTCTCACCAGGTGTAGTGAGGGCGTTTGCCCCCTGAGAAACAGCAGCTGGTCCTTCCTCCACTGTCCAGAGGAGGATGAGTGTGCTAACGGTCATCACCACTGCAACAGCACCCAGGACTGCCACGACCTTACCCAGGGATACCACTGCACCTGCAAACACGGTTACATACTCAGCAGGTAAGATTAGAAGTCTACCTTTATGCCTCAGGGACTGAATACAAAAGGATAGTATTGCTTTTCATAGTAACTGGACAGCTTTACCCAAATCTCCTGTTCTTGTTTTTCACCTTTATAGTGTTTCTGGTCAGTGTGAACCAGTGTGTGCACAAGGCTGTCTGAACGGCACCTGCATGTCCCCAGGAGTTTGCCAGTGTCACTTTGGATTTGTGGGGGATAATTGTTCCTCTCAGTGCAGCTGCAACAAGCACAGCAACTGTGCTGGTGTTACCAAGCCAGATGTTTGCCTTGAGTGCCACAATAACACTATAGTAAGTGCTTGTAGTAAACCACATGCAAATACTGTAAACAAAGTTTTTTTTCCCCCCATGCACACTAGTCACGATTTCTACTTCCCCAATTTCCAGGGTAAGCACTGTGAGAAGTGTAAGCCTCTGTTTGTGGGCTCTGCCAAGGGGGGGCACTTGTCGTCCATGTCGGGAGTTCTGCAGGGGAAACAGTGCTGTGTGTTTATCCCGAGATGAACATAAGAAAGCCCTTGAAAACCCACACCTCTTCCCTCTGGACCTCAACAGCGTAAGTGTCTGCCGTCTTTGTGACCTTTTCCTGATTACATGTAAAACAAACACACTAGTAGTGTGCTTTATCTTGAACACCATCTTTGTTTTTGCTCTCTGCTGATCTGTCTTTGTCCCTTTATCAGATTCAGAACTGGGTGTCTGAGGGTCCCACGGAAGAGAATGCTGTGTGTGTGAATTGCCAGAACAACAGCAAGGGGGACAAGTGCGAGAGCTGCCTCAATGGCTACTTCCTGCTGCATGGGAAGTGTGACAAGTGAGTCAATGTTTGCTGTTTAGCAGTCAATTGACTCCTCTAAGCTGTGACCAACATTACAAAGCCTTTATATGTTGCATATAACATAAGGCTTTTAAATGTTTTAAAAAGGCTGATTATACTGGATGTTTTACCACAGCCACCATTATTGGTACACACAATGATGATTCTTCTTTTACCTTACCATGTCTAATTTAATGTTTTGATCAGTAAAAATACTTATTGAATCTCTATAATTAGTTAAACTCCGACTGAAAGTGTTTGGATTTTCTCCTTTATAGTCTTCTGATTTTCTTCTCTTTTTGTTTAGAATTTCTCATCTTTATTGTTTGGATTTCCTCCTCTTCATTGCAGGTGTCAGTGTAATGGCCATGCAGACACGTGTGAAGCCGATGGCACAGGTTGCCCCTGCCAAAACAACACAGAGACCTCCTCCTGTCTCACCAGCCCTCAGAAAGATTGCTATACGCAACAGGTATGCTCATGCTAGAGATGATTTCAAATATGTAAAAAGGGTTTCACTTTGCAAAATGTTACCATCATATCTTTCTACACTTGGCCTGTGTCAAAATACATCCTTGGATTTTCATTTTCTACATTGATGAAAGCATTTTTTGGGATTAAGAAAAAAGTTTGACTTTGCTCTGTTCCTTTTTGCTCAAATTGTTTTTGTTTGTACCTGTATTTAGTGTGCCATGCAAAGACTCCTTCAATGGCACGCCGGTGAATGGGCGTCAGTGCTACCGTCAGTTCAACGTGGACGCAGAATGCTGCTTTGACCCCACGTCCCAGACCAACTGCTTCCATGATCCCGCCATTCGCAACCTGCCCAAGGGGCGCACTGTGTTTTCGCTGCACAGCCAAAGTTCACCAATGTTGACATCCGGGTCACCATTGATGTTACGTTTGGTGAGGTGGAGGTGTATGTGTCGAACTCTCATGACACCTTCATTGTGGATGTGGACCAGTACACAGGGATTCACACCATCAAGATTGAGGAGGAATCGGTGACTCGTGGGACAACGACTGGTGTTGATAAGGATTCACCTCCGTCCCCTATAAAGGTGTTTGCCAACGCCTCGTCCAGTCTTGGGAGTTCCATGCACTCCAGTAACCCAATGCAGCTTCAAGCAAAACCCCAAGTGGCAGAGAGAGAAATCAGGGAGGAGCGGGTGAGGACTCATCAGCTACATCACTGTGTGGAAACCACAGACGGTGCTGATTGTCCGTGGTGTTCGAGATCGTGTAGTCATCACTTTCCCCCATGAGGTGCACTCCCTGAAATCCAGTCGCTTCTACATCGCTCTGAGAGTGTTGGAACTGAAAGGAGACATGGAGAGTCCCAGGGCCTGCTGTTTCTGCGACAGGACCAAGCCCACATCGATCTTTTTGTCTTCTTCTCTGTTTTCTTCTCCTGCTTTTTCCTCTTCCTGTCTTGTGCGTCCTCCTGTGGAAGGTGAAGCAGTTTCTGGACTTCCGTCGGGCAGCGTCGTCACATCCAGGAGATGACCAAGATGGCGTCGAGGCCCTTTGCTAAACTCACCATATACCTTGAGCCGGAGGGCCTCAGCTCATCTACCTGCCTTCAGCTGGTGGAGGGGTGGGGGGCAGCACTGTATCGCTTGCTCATGCGCGCACAAGCAAGTTAGGTGGAGTGGTGGTGGGCCAGAGGGGCAGGGCAGGAGCTGTCTCATACAAACATGACCCGGGCTCCGGACCCACAGCTCACCACCACC
>NW_024044701.1:0-29833 GCF_014851395.1 Micropterus salmoides
TTTCCCCTCCACAGTACAGTATTACAGTCTTTGCTGCAAATGCCCTGGGCACTTCTCATCAAAGAGGTGGGGATTGGTTTGTCTCTTTGCCAGTTTACCTTGACACTAACCCCTCTCCTCTCCTCGCCCCTCCCCTCTCTCTCTTTTTCTCTCTCTCTCTCTCTCTCTTTACCAGCTGTACCGTGTTTGCGTGGACCATCATACCTGCAATTAAAGTGGATTGTGGTAGTGTGAACTGGTAACCCTGTAGTGAACTGCAACACAACCAGTTTCCCAGCCTCTTCATCAGTGATATAGCCTATCTTTCCAAAGTACCTAATCTGACACTTTCTCCTCGCAGAGAGCTTTTCAGCTGGTGTTCCGTTCTGTTCTGCAACACTTAATCTATCCCGTTAGGTGTACCACGCGACAGACGATAGGAATTCAAGCGGGGTGGAGGGGGGGGGGCGATATTTCACAACAAGCGCATTGGCAGACAACCACCTTTCCGCGCAAATTTGTGAGCCTCGTTTCCTGCATGCCCCGCGAACGGCGCTCTGCCGGAAACAGATGGTTCCCGGAATGTCCTCGAGCAGAGTTCTGAAGAGCTGCTAGTAGCCCGAGAGGCACGTGAAGGAGGGAGGGGCGCGTGCTGTCTCTCCGACAAACTTAACTTCATATGCCTCTCTCTGTAGCTCTCTGTCTTCCTGTTCGATTAGGATACTTAATAATAGTTAAATATAAATTTACTGTTGGACAGTAGAGCACATCAGCCGCAGTTAAAGAGGCTTAAAAAGTACACTTGCAAAGCCTATACTTATACTTAGGTTTTGCTTTCTTGACTATACATATAAAATTATTATAATAGCAAGTCTTGTCACTAAATCCTCTGAGGGTGGCTGACAAACTTGAGCATGTCTGCTTATTTGAGGGGGAGGGCGGTGTATCACAAAGCTTGGGATGCCCCGAACTAAAGGACATGGTTGCTGGTGACCACAGGATACCTGAGGTTTTCCGTTGGTTCGGTTACAGATCGGTGTTATCTAAACCTGGTGAGATGACCCATAAAGTAAACTGGGCTTGAAGAGGCTCACAAAGAAAGGAGTTCGGGAGGCGTTTCATTGACATAAAGTGGCGATCGGGGTGGTTTCAGCACCTCGGACAGCGAACACGTGTCTACAGTGGCCTGGGTGCTGTGGGCCCAGTTAATTCAGCACCATGGACAGTGAAGCGAAAACGCCATGGGACATTCAAACTGCAGGCCACGTCCAAGCTTGGGATGATTTTGTGTAGGCCCTATATCTAAAACATTTGTCTATGGTTAAAACGTCAGATGAAGGTAGAGGAACAAAAAAAACCCAGTATAATATCATTGAATACTTAATTTGTCAAACTATTGGGACTGTGTAAGAAATGTTTTGACCTATACACACTTTTTATCTAGGCCTACAAACAGTTAATATGTCACTAGGTGCATTTTCTCAAGTACTCTACTTAAGAACATCTGTATTTTACTTGAGTATTTTAATTTTATACTTTATACTTTCACAGACATGGGAAAGAGGTTTAGGACTCCAAATATAGTTACAGATGAATCCAACTATATAAAGTAGTTCAAATTAGATCCACCACGACCAACTAAAACATTCAAATTTTGCTTACATATTAATGGATCACTGAAATCCATAAATGTAGTATAAAATAACATTATGAAAGGGGGCATTCTACATGATGAGAACTTTTATTTTTAGTACTTCAAGTAGGCTACATTTTCCTGATAATACTTTTGTACTTTTACTTGTAAGTAAAAAACTGCATACAGGACTATTTTCACAGCTTAAGTTAATAATGTGTCTCAGTAATTCTTCCACCACTGTTTACAAATGCCCTAAAGTTGCCTACGATTCAATTCACAATCCCGGTCAAAAACGACACCACCACTCCGGCCTATTTTTGAGCATCCGTTAATGGACTGAAAGCATCCTTTCCGATTAGCCCGCTGTAATCCGCAGCTCATCCCTGTCTTACGCCCCACTTGTCCTACACCTGATACTTTGATCCAGACTTGGCGGCACCTGACGATCCGGCCCTTTGTTACAGAGCACGCCGTGGCTAATCTCACTGACCCGGCGCAACCTTGACCACCCACTCCTCCGGCCTTGGGCTTGGTTCATCGCCGCCCCGGACACACAACACTTCCCGGGAGAGAGAGAGCCCTCTTGATCGTTTCATCAAAGGCGTCCCCGCTGCGAGAGCATGTGCACGCCGCCGACCTCCCACTCATGCCAGCATCGGGGATAAGAGGGGAAGTCGATGCAACAGCGCCAACGCCGTCAATGATCCATAAACAGGAGCCAATATGCGAGTGGGTAATGAGGGTCTTCATTTGAACTTTATGTAAACAGTAAGGAGCAATTCTTGAACGGAGCAGACATGACGGTTGTTACTACATGGATGGACAGCTAAAGCATGAAATGAACGGATCTGAAGTCTTGTTACTCCATGAGAGATACAGAGATTAGTATTATGTTATTGCTTCATTTTCTTATGAATGCAAAAACTGCATATATGAAAATAAACATCCAATTTCAAGGAAGATGCTTTTACTCTGAGTCCAAAGCAATGGACAATAAAATACACGAACACAGAGAGATAGAAAGAGTGTGTGTGAGAGAGAGAGAGAGAGAGAGAGAGAGAGGCACCTTTCACCGCCCCCACCCCCTCTATCTCTCGTTTTCACCCCTCCACTCCCCCAACCCCCCTTCTCTCTCTGGAAAAAACGGCAAGGAGGCGCGACTCGCAGGGCCGCACATAGCTGATCAATATTCGATTTAGTTGCTAATTTAGGGCCTTTCTATAGCTGTCATCCCGTGATGTATGAGTCCTAACCCGAGGTCGCCGCGGAAAAGAAGAAGAAGAAGGGGAAAAAAAGAAAAAAAAATCAAACACCAGTCAACTTTTCACTTAACAATAGAGCGACTTGAATATTATTTATGGGCGAAAGACCCACTTTATGGGTGAATTGCTCCTATCGCTGGTGGGATGATGAAGCGCCTTGTAAGTACATGCCACACAGGCTCTGACACTGGCGTAAACAGACGTGCAGGCAGGGGAGAAACATGTAAACACACGGGGAAGCACGCTGCTTATAAAATAGGCGCAAAGCACTGAAAAGAAGGGAAATATTCATATCAATAGAAGTCAATATCTCGGTCTCTAGGAGTTCACAATGCAATTTGAACGCACACATTTGATTAATGGCATGTGGTGATAAAGACAACCCCCCCCCCCCCCCCCCCCCCACACACACACACACACACACACACACATACACACACCCAGAACCCCACTCCCACTCCCATACTTACTCACACAAGCGCACGCACGAGTCACGGACTCGCACATGTGCACACAAGCAAGTTTGGAATGACACAAAAGATATCCTATTTGTCATGTGGACTAATATTATGTATTATGGACCTAATTGTTTTTGCACATTGCTTTACGCACGCGCGCACGCGCACACACACACACACACACACACACACACACACACACAAGGGCACCCATCAAATTTGAATGCGGCTGCTTTATTTTGCCACTTAATGTCTTCCCGATCGATCACTGTTCTAAGGATGTTATCAATAATTTGAAAGCTTGATTAACTTTAACGTTTCCATACCAATTCTACCACGTTTATCCTGTCTCGAATTTTTAATTAACGCTTGCTTAATTAGTTCGAGATCGTTTGGGAGTGAGATACTTTATTTTAGAGGGAGGGGGAGGGGAATTAACATAAAAATCTCTGCTGATAAATTGATATATTATCAGGAAAGAAATGTTGTAGTAATTTCTCGGCGGAACGAGTCATAAACAGACATCCATCAAAATAAGACAGCTTGAGACAATGTATAATTCTTTGGCAGTATTGTTTAATTATTTAATGACTGCACTATTCTAATTTCTCCAAATAATGAGGGTGTAAATTCTTTCTGCCTGAATCATTCATAGACAAAGAGACCGATTTATAGCATGCAGCATAAACAGGAAACCAATTTCCTCAGGTGACAAAGTATTTTAAGGAGCAGTCAGCCTGGTAGCTACATATACTGCATGTATTGGAGGTCTTGAACTTGCTCAAACCGGTATCATCTTGCTTCATTAAAGTGTGAGGAGTTGTAACTTTTTGAAGAAAAAAAAGGTACATTTGCACAAAAATAGATCTTTTCCAAAAAACAGCAGGCAATCCACTGAAATTGTTGACAGAATAATTCTGTATATTTGTGTGGCAATTGATCCTTAAATGCAAGAAGTAGGCTGCTGAATGAATAAAAGGCATTTTGATTAGAGTGATTAGTTAAGGAATCAATGAGCTGGCACTAGCAGAGCTCACAGGGAGACCTGAGATCAGCTAATGGAGCAGTAGGACACCAAAGTAAGCTTTTACACCCCTGCTTTGACTAGAAACTCCTGTTGTTATTGGCTGGTTTCTGCAAGTGCAACCTTTAAATTCAGGAAGTTAGGGATGTTGTAAAAAGTCACTCAAGTGCTCCACAAAATCCTGCATTCTTTTTAGTATCCTTTCTCTATTGGACTAACAGATCATGCAGCTGTTTTCACTATAGGATTCTCACTGAATTCAGAATTTTTATGCAGAGCATACATCACAGATCCGGTGTGTTGAGGAGTCTCTTTGCATATAAACTAGGATATGGGGAGTGGGAGTGTGTGTATTGGCTGCTGCCAGCTGCCATGCAGCCTCCAGGTTGTTTGGCGAAAGTAAGAGTGTGATTTCCCCAGACCCTGCTCTCCGGGGACGCCTGGCTCCCCCTGCCATCTCCCCAGAACCCCAATGGTTAAATGGACAGGTCACTGATGTACACACACACACACACAACACACACACATACACACATACACACACAAACAAACACCCTCCCTGCTTGCCTTTCAGTCTCCTCTCCCTAGATGGGCCCCCACTGCCAAATAAAGGCCACATTTCCCTGGTCATTACCGGCAAGTCACAGAGAATCTCTCACCTCACTGTGTACACGATAATCAGATCAAACCTGAAATTACCGTCATTAGAAATATTGCAGGAGGCGAATCATAAGGAAACGACCTCGTGAATAATAGCTGACGCTGCCAATGAGAGTTGTGATTATAAATCTGATTCTACCCCTGAACCTCATGCTGTAATGAGCACCCAGCATTGTTTAAATGACTCAAATGAAATTGATGCCGATTCACCAAGCATGAATGACAGCTCATATGAAGATGTGTGCTGGGAATGAGATATGATGGGGGTGTGTGTGTATGTGTGCACATTTTGGTTGCGAGTGTCTGCATGTGTGGATGATGGCGGCCCTTGAATGGGGTGTTTAACAGTAGTATTAATAATCTCCATGATCTATGAGCTCGTCTGGTGAGAGACCGTCTCTCTGTGTTCTCCACACCTCGTTTCCTCCCCCTCGCCTGTGTCGCCCCACCCCAAAATAATTGTGTGTTAATGGGTGAGGAGGAGGGGTAAGAGGGGTGGGTATGATGGGATTAGATGGTGGGAGGATGGAAGGATTATCGGGGAGATGGGTCACTGTTAACAGAGGAGATGATTAGGTGTGATGTCGGACCTATTCTGGTCACTGAGACAGTGGAGTAGATATGTGGCAAAAATTAGGAGACAAACACTGTGCAGGAATGGGAAAGAAAGAAATTATTCAAAGTAAACAAAAGCGGGAGACGAGAGACCTTTTAGGACAAGATAGATCTGAGTGTGTGATAATGAGAGAGTAAAAGGTAATAGTTTGCCTGTATTCCTGTGAGATGGGGAGATCCAAAGCCAGGTGAGGTAGCCTTAAGCCATTTACAGGTCCTAATCTGGGTGGAATGAGCCGTGAGAGGAAGAAGGAACTAAAGTACACTGACTAACAGGTCTCCCCTGACCCCTCTCCAACTCCCACTCTCCCACCTCTACTTTTCGTCTCCCTCGTTTCCTCTCTCCTTCCAACCCCGCTTTTCACCACTTCCATCTACAAAACAAAGTTGTCTGGCATTGACGGGACCCTAGAGGGTGTCAGTGAGGAAAGGTGGGAGTCACCCTCAGCCAAGAGAAAGAGGTAGGAAAGCGAATGAGGGGGAGAGAGGGAGAAAGGAAAGAGAGAGGGGGAGTGAGGAGATTGAAGCGTTTCTAATTTAAATAAACCCTTTGGCAGACTGAAACTGGCAGCGAGCTTCCCCTTTGCGCGCAAGGAAAAAGAGGGAGAAGAAAGGAAAAAGGGGAACAGAGGGAGGGCGAAAGGAAAGGAGAGATAGATAGATGGATACAGAGATGTCTCCATTCTGGTTTGCTTATCCGCACGGGAGAGTTAAAGGCCAGAGGATGGGGAATGAGAGAATATAGAGAGTGAAGTGGAATAAGATGGGGAGCTAGATGGAGGAGAAAGAGAGGGGACACAAATAATGGGGGAAAACACTGACAAGATACAGGGGTTAAGGGAGGGGAGAGTCGGAAAGAGCTGTGAAAGTTAGGTAATAGATAAATGTGTGTGTGAATAGATAGAGGTGTGATCTATCTATTGGGAAGAGTTCATCCATCCTCCTCCTGTGTAAGAAACACACACACACAAAGAGAGAGAGAGAAAAAGTAAAACAGGGTCTCTCAGCAGTGGGTCCGATCACTCTCATCTCATCAAAACTTGGCTGAAGTTTTTTGGAATGATCCCAGCTCCAATCTACTTGAGCTGCCACACTCTTCTCCGTCACACTGTCTCCCCCTGTCTGTCCCTTTGGCTCGTCACAGCAGTGGCCTGCTCACCGGGCTATACACTCCTAATAGGCTGCCATGGAGAGAGGAGCTGCAGCAATACAAGCTGTAATCTAAAGTCTCACTACTGAACGCCAGAGGATGCCTATTTTGTTTGTCTGCTGGTTGTTATGCTGGATGGGTAAGAGGTGACAACTGGCAACCCATACAGCTCTGGGATTCGTAGAGGAGAAGTTGCTCAGGGCGGGCCTCAAAACGCTGAAAAACTACAACACAACAAATCAAAACACATAATCAGGGTTGTGTGGTGGGCAAACTCACAGAGTTGGCACATCATTCTCTGGATATGAGTTTACAGACATCTTAAATCTGTGAAAAATCTAACCAATGAACATGTATAGTTATATACAACATGGGATCTTTTTGTTTATGGTTTGTCTTATGTTGCATGAAGGTCATCTAGAGTCTTTTTTATTTTTCCCACCACCACACTTAACAAAAAGTCTGATTAAGTACCATGCTCATGTGTATATAGACTGGCTATTACAGGTATCTTTACCATGCTAACAAAGGAATCAGGGCTTGACAAGCCTGTTGACAAAAAAATGATAAAATGCGATTACACAGTTTCTGGATTAAAGGTGTGTGTGTAAAGGCGCGACGTGCATGTTGTGTATAGGCCCACAGGTAGGGGCAAAGTCTATAGGATGGATGGAGAGAGAGAGCGAGAGAGAGAGAGAGAAAGGGACAGGGAGGTGGAGGGGGGGAAAGGGGAGAGTCCCGACCCCCTCCTTCAAACATACACACCGAGAACTGGCTCCGGCTCCGGCTTCGCTGGAGTGGAGAACCATAAATCTTCATATAGCGGCTGTTTTGATTAATGCAGCCGAGTCGAGCTAGGGGGCTGGACCTATCCCATTACGGCCTAATGGAAGATGGAGCGGCGCTGTCTCCACCACTAGGCCCCTGTCATTTGTTCCACTTTGCAGTCCATTTGGCCGAGAGACTACAAGCCACTCCATCAAAAATATTTTCAGAGTTAATTTCCGCCCGCTTAATTCGCCTTGATTCGGATTGCGTATCGAATGGCAGGATCGATTTTCGCCTGGCGTCTAAATTAAATAAAAGAGAGGGGGGTATACTTTAAGTCTGCGTTTTCTTTCTTTTCTCCTTTCCATTCCATTCTTCCACCTCTTTTCCAGACATCCTTTACCGTGGGGCCAGCACATTCTTATTTTGCGATGCATCTCATTTCCTCCTTTCTCTCAGATTTTGATAGACCCATGTTTGCAGAGAAGGAGGAAGAGGAGGGGGAGACACAAATCTGATTGTAGTTACAGATGAAGGGAAACCTACTGAAAGAGGAGCTTGGGTGGATGGATTTATGGATTTGTAATAAATTACAAACAGACACATAAAGACTTGGACATGGGGGAAACACCTTTTATGGCAGGTAGGTTAGAAAGAAGACAAAAAGAAAGAGATCCTATAGCCTCATGTGACAGCTCCACAATGTGTAGGTCCTGAAGAATACATTTGGAAAACATGAAGTGGAGAAGAATTGGACAGGCCTACACGGGGAAAGTGGGGTAAATTAGGGGCATCGGGGTACAGAGGGGGTGAAAAATGATAGGGGGAAAAGCACCAAAAAAGAAATGAAAAGAGGCAAAAAGCACAGTGACAAATTGGTCGAGTGTGTCTCGAATTCCCTTTTAGATTTAAAGCTGCGTGTAGCCTATCGTCATATCTTTCCAGAGTAATTTATTTTCTCATTTCTCTCTCTCTCCCCTCACTACCCTTCTCTCTCTGTGTGTGAATTTATCTGGTAGTCACGTGGACAGAGGAGGGGGGGGGGGGGGGGGGGGGGGGTCAATAAAAGTCTCTGGCAACAACTGTTTCCCCCATCGGTCTCTTGTCTCCTTCTTGCATTATCTCTCCTGCTTTGCGTTCTATTTGTTTATGCGCTGAAGCTGCTTTGCTCCTCCCTGTTTCATCCTCAATCGGCTGTGTTTCCTGTTTCGGATCTTCTCTCATATCATAGGACTACAAGCTATACCTACTCCTCTCCAGAGAGACCAATTGATTTTATTCTTCCACTAACAGCAAGGCCCACGCTTAGAAATTACAAAATCAGGAAGCTGTAGGATCCATCTCTTGTATCTACCTCAGAAATGTTTCGATAAGCTTCAGAAAGTTCTCAGAGGCTTACAAGTTGGAGCTGAAGGCCAGTGAGCTTTGGCCTGCAGACATGAAGCCACTTGTAGATTGCTTTAATCAACAAAAGGTATTAAATTTGAATCAATTTGATTTTATCTCAGCCAAATCTATGAGTCCATCTACAGCCCTAACAGGCATGTAAAGACAATGAAGAAAGGAAGAAAATAATGAAGGTTCATACACCATATTAGCACTCCGGAAGACCTGTGTGAGGAATAAATCCTGAAACCTAAGCTCCACACTTAGCACAACCAGTTTCCTCTCCAATTCAAAACGACACACACAACATATCTTTTACAAACTAGGGCTGGGCAGACATTGAACTAGAATATATATATAAAACATGGTGATATTTTGATATTTGACATTATTCTTGTTCAGCTAGTCTGGAAATTGACAAAATTGTATCCTACTCTAATGCAACCCTTAAGGCCACAAAAAGCCAACAGTTAGTCTACAGTATATCGCAATATTACAATGACAAAATGCCATAAAGGTGCCAGTGTTAGCTGGCTAATTTTTAAATGTCCTTTGGTGAAAGGCCAAGAAGTTTAAAGTAAATTAATAAATTAATAATAATTAAATTTACAGATTGAAGACAACAAGATGCTATAAAGACAGCAACAGCAACAACATAAGCATTCTCAAGACAGGGCACAAGCCATGCAGAGCAACAGGAAATTGCAAAACATACAATCATACAGCAACAATACCGAAGATTTGGTACATGTAGTCATGCAAGCAACACAAAGTAACAAAACACAGCCAAGCAATACTGATAACTGTAGTTAATATCACACCTCTCCTTCTCACCTTCACAAGCATGTATAAGCTACAAAAAACATTAGATTTACTTTGGGAGAACTTTCTTGATAATACTCCTTTTACTTTTTTTAAAGAACTGATCCCCTTTCAGAACCGCATTGCAGGTGACGTCTCTAGTCCACAACTATTGTGAAAAGCCTCCACATCATAATTATCAGCTGAAATTCCATTATCGGAACAAGAACAACAGTGTCTCATTTATTAGCCGATAATATATTGGCCACTGAGATATAATGCATCCTTAAACACTAATGTATGAATGATATAAGCAGCTTTAAATGTTGTACCTGGTGGAGTCAATTTCAGTTGTCATATCATAGTAGACCAATACATCAGCTGATATTAGCTTCTTGTAAATCTGTATCAGCATATTTGTCGACCAACAAAGCAGCACAGATTTGATAAACATATGTTTGAAGAAATTTATGAACAGTGATGCTATTACATAGTATGTCTGTCAGAGAGCAGTGACAACGTTATTTACAACGGTATAAACTAACTATAAAAAGTCCCGCTTAGTACATATCTTGGTTAAAAGCTTAAATAAAACTCGTTTAAGGGATCCACATCAGAAATGCCTGTTTCCGTTTAAAAAAGACAGATATTATACTATATATACGATACTATTGTTATCAGATTTTTAAAAACTCTTAAATATCAATATTAACCTCAAAACTCCTGTATCAGTTGGGCGATTTATTTATTCTGTAACAATGAATGACAGCTTCTCTCAAATAGGTTCTTAAAATCTTAATACACTATGCACTAGTAACTATATCTCTCAAATAAAGATACTGGAGTTAAAAGTACAATTCTTGACTCAGAAATCTACTAAAGTAAGACTAGAGTGGCAAAAAAAGGAAATGAAAGTACATGTTTGAGTACTTCTACATTATAATAATAATGTGCTGCTAAACTCAAACTAAAACACATTTCCAAACAGATATGTGAGTCAACAGCTACAACAGTATTTACAGCAGCTTACGAGCCATGCTGCTGTCGAGTTGAAGGGGTTGAAAATTGAAGGGTCTCTGTGTGCTCTGGGTATCCTTGGGGGGTTTACACTTCCACAGCAAAGAGGACTGATGGCCGACTCACCCGGCAATATGACTTGTTCACTCAGCCCCTCCAATATGAGTGTCTCTATTTCAGTCGCCACATCTGTTATTGTCTGATTCTTAAGAAAAAAGTGGCTGAACAGAGTATAATGAAATCAAAACCCAACACACACAGTCAAGAAGCCCCTGGTAAGAAACACACTGTGTCAATATTAATCTCCCTGACAGAAAGTCGAAATATGGCATCTGTCACACATCATCTTCCCTCTCTCCTGTCTTTCTGCGGAGGGGAAAAAGATGGAGAGGAGGTGGTTTTGGTGGGAGTGAAGAGGGGGAAGTTGTTGGAAATTGAGGACATGGACCGGAAAGGGCAAAGAAGTCTGGGATTTTCGAGAAATATTTGGTTGTTTTCGTCTCCTTGCCTTTGGCATGCAATTGGAACATTCAAACCTTTAGTAAAATAAAAGCACATCTGAAGTGTCAAGGGCACTTTTAACAGAACACATTCGTTACAAAGTACTTGACAAAGTGGTTCTGAACACAAGGAGAGATAATTTCCCTAAGTGTTTGAGCAATAGCTCAAAGAATATAAGTTGCAGTTTTAATGTCAATCTTTGTGACCGATTCCTTTGAATAAGACTCAAAAAAGATAAATTGATTTGCTTGCCACTGGGTGTTAGCCAATAATCGATGCACAGTAACTACTATACGTATAATCAAATACATTTTCTGCATTGCTGTCGGCTGTATTTTCAGTTTTGATGCTACCACTGGGAGTGGTCAGAAATGTACAAACCCTACAAATACGGGCTTCAAACTGACCTGCTCCTTAAAAAATAATAATATTTTTGGGGGGAAATCTATAAAATGAGAAAACAATAGTGTTCAAACAGCAGATTATAAGCAGATAGGCGTGTCTTTTTCTTTATTGTGAGGAAAAGTGGTGCATTTGGCTGAAATTAGTAGTTACAAGAAACGGTTCAATGTTTTGTATATACTTTATACTTATCTTTTTATAGAATTTTTTTAATGCACATAATAAAAAGGGCATGCCTAGTGATATTTTATTATTAAAAAATCCAAAACTAAATTAACAATGAAATTTTCCTACTAACAATTATTACCTATGTAGTCATAAGCCTGGCTATTACATAGCCTATTACATTTTTTCACCTCATGCCTAACTGGCACTTAAACCACTAACTGCATTGGGGAAAATAATGACTTCTTTATCCAAGCACCTACAGTATCCTAGTGTGCATATTCAAGGTCACAATGCGAAAAGCAACAAGTTCGAGTGAGATATGTGCTTCCTAACTGCAGGACAGAAAAACTAATGTTGCTCTCATAACAAGATGCTTAAAGGCATCGATGACAACATTAGATCTCTTGGTGATAAGATAAAATGTCCTCTGATATTTCATCAGTTTTCCCATGCTTGAGGTTTCTTCTCCCATGCACATCCACTGTCTTTTATCTATCCTTCAATCATCCAGGACTCTCCCCCTTTTCAACCTGTTATCTTTTTCACCCACTCGTTTCACCCAGAACACTTTCCTTTCTTTCATCCTCTTTCCATCTGCTTCCTATTCCTCCCACCTCTCTTCTTCCTCCTCTTCCTCCCTCCCTCTCTCTGTCTTTTGGACATTTCTCTTAGTCCTTTTCTATATCCCTCCACCCCCCTTTCCCCTCCTCTTTCCCCTGTGATGAATGAGTCTGTCTGCTGGGTGCAGTTCATATTTACTGAGCAGGGGAGCGCACACTGTCAGTGTCTCTCGCCCTCCACATCTCTATCCCTCCTCTAAAGAGACAGAGGGAGCAAGAGGTTACAGTGGAATGAGAGGAGGAGGGAGGCCGTGGTCAAGAGATCTACTCGAGGAGTCACCAAGATAGCAGCTGGCTTGGTGGGGAACACATTAGTCTTGTCCAGCATAGTTTCTCAGTTGCTAGCATTTGAGGTAGTTGAGGGAGAAAGAAATCTTCCTTACCCCTTGACCAACCTGTCAATGTGGTGATACTAATAGGGAATAAACAGCGTCTTTCCATCCCTTTATGTGTAACTCGGCAGCCCACTCTCAGCACTCAATGCAACACAATTTAATGGCGTCTTCTCTCTCCTTCCTTTGTGTGAGCCATGCTTTTAGGCACATTTGGAATTGAGAGGGAGAGGAGTAAGAGCCGCTACCAGCTGCAGCTTACCAAAGGCCCACAAAATACCCAGTTTCATCTACGCCCACACACACCAGTGTGTTGCGGGGAGTCAAACGGTGTGTTTTGACCCATGTGTTGACCCCTTCATGAATAAGAGGAGTGGATGTGGGCCTGCCGGAGCCCAAAGGGACAGGCCAAGAGCCGCTGCAAAGCCCTGCAGAGCCACAATCTCTTCCCACACACTGACCTCCGAGGCCAGCCAACACCAAAACCACCATAGCGTGACGACACCAGTGACACCCAGCGCTGACGCACACAATGTGTTCCTCTGCCAAATTGACAAAAATATAGACAGTAAATACAAGGAAAATTGGATAGCTCAAATTACATCACAAAAAGAAAATCCCCTTAACTGCACTTTTATAAGATTCAATACGGTGTAATTTAATTCTTAGACTGCAACCTAAAACACTACCAACTGTCTGTCAAAGGGAGCAGATTGAAAACGCCATTTGGTTTTGGGACAGGGACGTCTAAATAAATGTAAGGTTTTGTGTTTGGATTTGTGGTTTGTGATTTGCAGCAGACTCTCAGCCTCCGTAGTGTATCTGTCTACGCTGATTGCAGATAATATCATGTAGCCATATGTCAGAATCAACGGAGGACAATGAAAGAGAAACAGGGGAAAATAAGAGCAGGAGAGGAAAAGAGCGGAATGCTGAAAGGAGGAAAGGAAAGCATCATGCCATAATCATCTGAATATTAGGGAAAATTGGACATGGGAAAGGCGAAAATTGGATATAGGAAAGATTTTTGAGGAGCATAGAAAAGCCCAAATGCATCAAATGTGAAAACAATGGCCAGTATCAAAACGGATGAAACAAATGTAGGCCCCCTCTGGATAAATCACTGCTGTAAAATATCCTTTAGGAGGTTCTAAAAGCCATCGTCAGCAGACAAATGACAGGGTCAGGGGTCTTTCAAAGGGAGCACTTTCAGCTGGAACAACACTGTTTATGATGGAGGAGGCGGTATGACGTTATTTTACAATGGGACATAAAAAATATTTTTCTATATGCAATGCTGACCACAGACTTACTCCATATCATAGTTCTAACAAACTGCCCGAACTTCTGAACGAGACATTTCCTGAGCTCGCCTATTCCCTTAAGCATCCTTTCCACAGCTATCCATTTCCCCCTGGTGCCTCAAGAGAGGAACTACTGCTGTTTCACTGCAGCCTTTCGGGGACAATGCATCGGCCGACTCATCTGCTCTAAAGCTGATGTAGGCCTCAAACTGTGATGTATCCGGCTATCACCTGCCAGACGATGAGATACAAACACACTGCACGGAATGGGTGAACAGTAAGACCTTTATTCGTCAGGATGCATTCTCTGCCGCCTTGTGTTTGTGTGCTGCAGAGTCCCCCACACCCCCACCACCTTCTCATCCCCAGATCATATTTGTCCATCTGCCTGCCACGCCGATGGAACATTCCAAAAACGGCTGCTGTGCAATCTATCTCAATTTTCCAAATCTATTAACTTTCTTTGTGTGGCCTGCCTCTCCTCGAGCCCGATCTTTAAAAACCTCGGTTGTTCAACAATTATGATAACTGCAACAGGGGGAATTAGAGAATCCACCCATTCATCTCTCTGCCCCTCCTCCGCACAGACATGACGCGGCTAAATGAAAAATGGACACGCTTTAAGAAGTATTGATTCCAGCTTTAAACAAAGGTACAGTCAATATTATTTACTACTAAATATATCTTTGTTATCTGTGCTGGAGTTGTAGTTACTGCTCTGTCCTCGTAATTGCGGACATAAAAATAATAGACCAATTCCCACTGAATTGACCAAGACAGGTTTGGTTGTGGCCCTTGTCCTAGTGATGCATATCCTGGGTGTAAATGAATGTGTGAGCAAGGTTTTCCTCTGATGACTGTCCTACTACAGGCAGATATATTGTGGTCCAAACAGGAAATAAAATGTAAGAGGCACTGTGAGCTAAAGAACAAAACTACAATGCATTTCAAATGTAATCTGAAACACTAAAAGGGCTATTCATCTTCTTTCCATGATTGTTTTTCATGAATTTTATTTTTACAGTCCAATGCATTTAGATTTTTTTTTATGAAGAAGTTCATTTTCAGATATTTCCTGGGGGAAACATGGGGGTTTCTTGGGGAAATCCAAGTTGTTGTTTCTTTTGCTTTTTTAGTAATACATTATTTTGAGTGACATTTAACCATGCCAAAATTATTGCTGGCAAAACAGGTTTTTGAGTTTCTTATGCTTGTTCATCTTATTGCAGATACACTCAGACTATAATTATATTATGTTAGTACATAAAGCTTAATTTATTGGTAATTTTCACAATACAATTTTCCAATGCTAAAAAGTGGTTAAGTATGCTGCAACAAAAACTTGCTTTATCTCTATATGTGACAGAGGTAAGTACCTTTCAGTGTATAAAACCTTTTCCAAAAAATCGAACAGTCTTGCTTTTTATATTTTCTGTATACGATCAAAACATTATTCTTAGTATTTGCAGTGCATTATGCTGTGCAGTAACCACCAGTAAATAAGAGAAAAAACAAAGACCTGCAGAACCATCAATGACATTTTCTCACTTCAATGTTTGGGGGGTCTAGATTGTATGAAACTCACCTCACATTGGTCACATTTGTGAAGCCTCTCATCAGTGTGGGTTCACTTCCTGTGTTTGAATCTCGTTGCACACCTTGCAGTGATGAGATCTTTCTCCAGTACATCGTTGTGCCTGCAAGTTGGCCACCCTTCACCATATTGATGAAGAGCTTACCACATTCTGTCCAACTAAAAGCATCCCCACATTGCAAATGGGTCTGTTTGTATTTGCTTAAAGCTCTCCTGCTTGCAAAGGCCCTGTCCACATTTGGAGGAGGTGTAAGGTTTCAACCTGTGCATGAATGCGTTTATGCAAAATACTTTTTCTTTCCTTGCAAAGGCCTTTCCACACTCTTTACAGGCATGAGGATTTTCAGTATGTAGAAGCATTTGCTTCCAAAGACTAAGAATAGACAGTATAAAACATGGAAGCAGTCTCTGTGACATCACTCATAGGTGAAGAGCGTGAAGCTCAATGTGGTGGCTCTGGCTGACACAATCTTGGCAGTGCCTGACTCCGCCTAACTCCTGGCTAATCTAAAAATGGGCAAAGAGGTAGGGCATGGGTGGAGCTAGCAGACAGCTAGCAGCTAGCCACCTGTGGTGTCACCCATCTGTCACTCAAAGCAGCAATGCCCTTCATTATGCATAACTTTAACCTAAATATAATTTAAATGGGTGAGTTGTCATGAAGATGGAATTAGCTTAGCTTGTAAAGTTTACATATATCTTGCCCCACTCCTGACAATGTACACCAACTACAAGGGATTTGGGTGTTGTATTTTCAGTATGAGCAAATTTGATTTTGGTTTTCTTACCAATACAGCCCGACACGACTTCAGGAAAGTCCTTCTACAGTCAGATTATCGGAGGTGTCCCTTGAAGATGTCAGAGTTGGATTCCTCAGGTTCTTCAGGTAATCCAAGAGCACAGACTGGGCATGTGTGCAGAGGATGGGCCTGTTTCTTATGAACTGTGAGGGGCATTAAAGCCTGGAAAGTAGCACTGCACTGAGGACAGTTAAGTATTGGAGAGTATTTTGATGGGGACTGATATCTAGAGGACACTCGTCCAACTATACCAGTGCTAATCCCAGTGATGATACTTGACATGCTGCTGCAGGAAGCCAGACTCTTGAATTTTAGGAGTCTCCTGCTAAGACAAAGCTATAGAGAAAAAAAAGCACATCAATGAATAACTTGGTATTTAGTAAACTTGACAGAATTTAAATTGCAGGTAATAATGAATGAATATATGGTAGAGTTTCATTATATTTCTTTGCCAAGTAGACTTACCTGACTGCACTGGAAAAGTAACATTTTATTTAGACAAATATGGCATACTGCACATTCTTACTATTTCATATTATGTATTGGGGATGTCACGAGAAGATATCCTTCTGTACCAAGTTGATGCCAATATTACGAAAACATGACGGTGCTTGTTTTTCTGCACTATAGTAGAGACCAGGGATCCAACACATGGAAGACGGCGACATGCAGCTGCTGCAACAGCTCCACCGTCATGTATGGAAACCGGGTTCAAGTTAGTTTAATATTTAACATATGTCGGTTTCCATGGCTGTTACCTTCAGTAGCTCCGTGTCAAAGCATACGTTTCTCCCAGTTTTGGGATCTGTTGGAGAGCTATTTGGGCAGACGTTTCACAGTTTTGATGAACCCAAAATCACCAAAGATGACGATACTTATTTCAGGTAAATGCTGCAAAGCAGTCAAAAATTGCAATTTATTACTGTAATATACACATTTGCAGTGTTATTAATGTACATATATTTATTAAATGTCTGTTTTATTATAATATAATAAACATTATGACATCTTTGAAAAATTAAAATAGATAAACTAGCTGGTTACAGAAATCAAACTTAATGCAATCTGACTCCACTGTTGCATGACATCCACATGCACGGATAGCTGGTTTTTGGTGTATAAAAACTACATTTTACTCAAGCAATAAATATTTGGAAAACAAGAGAGTAACCACTGTTAAAATGTTGCTATCAATCAACTGACACTGTCCTCAAATGACTTGGAGGACTCCCAATGACAGCATGTTGGTGTGTCACGTACAAAATAAATAGCAAAACTTCAATTAAATATCAGTTCTGGCTCAGTGTACTTAGCTACTGTATTTACAAAATAAACCCATGTACATTTTCAATTCAAGCTGTTGTTTTTTATTCAGATGAAGGGAAACCTTGAAATGATCACGATGAGGCATTAAACCCTTAAGAATTCTTCATTTACTCACTACCGATTTTTAATGTGGTGCAATAGTGGGAGCAGCAGGAGTCTTTTCCTCAATGCATACAGTTTTTGGGTTGTTTTACACACTGCAACGATAGCCCGGGAGGATTTCTATTTTTCTGCATCAATAATAGTGCATCGACCTGGGTACATGAACCTGCTGCGACTTCTATCGATTGCAAACCTAAAAGTTTTCTTAGCCACATCATCACAAGAAACTAAATCAACTCACATAACTGTCCACATAGTCCATGCTGAATCTCTACTGTATAAACTTTGCACTGACAGATTTTATAGACAACCCAACATCTCTGTCTTGTTGGGACAGTTGTAGACAAGGGACTTTGTGAAAGGTATCAACTAAGCATTGATGGTAACCCATAGTTTGCACGAATTCTCTCTGGTTTCATTTAAGGTCAGCAGAAGTATGCTGTGTGCCTTGTAGCCATGACAGAGGATATACTGTATATCTGAACATTTATAGTTTTATGCAGATATATATATAATATATATATATATATATATATATACAGAATAAATGAAGAAGAAGCAGAAATTTACTTATTTACGCTATTTACAGAAGAGACCCGGGTTCAACTCCCCACTTTGATACACCCACCAATGTGTCCCTGAGCAAGACACTTAACCCCCAGTTGCTCCAGAGGCGTGCGACCTCTGACATGTATAGGTAAGTCGCTTTGGATAAAAGCATCAGCTAAATGAATAAATGTAAATGTACAGTTTGGTCTTTTATTAACTTACTGTAGATCTGATTTGGTAAATACAAAAGAGACAGTGAAGTTATTATAATAACATGTTATTTCAAATGCAGTAATCAGAATTCAATGACAGAGAATATTTTAAACAAAATGACATCTAAGGTTCATAATCAATGAAAATTGTTAACAATTGCATCCTCAAAACAAATCTGTAATTCATATTCTAATAAAGTAAAAGGTAACCTTAAAAAAACTTTTCATTTAAGTAGCTAGTTGCATTGAGGAGGATTAGTAAAAGATTATATGTGAGGTGACTTACTGCTTTCCACTGCCTCAGCTTGTTGTGTATCCTCATGGTGCCAGTTAAGCGTGGCTCAGTCTCTCCCTTAACAAGTGCCTCCAGGCCCTCAAATTCCCAATTCCCAAACTTTGTTACATGGCAGATTTCATGTGTCTCTGGGTTGGCTGGCTCCTTTTTGACTTGTTTACAGTTATCAGTCCAGCTCATGCTCTCCTGTTCATTTTTCATTGGTCATTTTGTACATTTTAGTTTGTGAGCTGACAAGATTACTTGGGAGAACAGATTATTCTGCTGGCCAAAGAAAGTTGTTCCTCAACCCGTTTTATGGTTTCCGTCTTAAGGCCGACCTGGCCCCCTTTTGAATGAGTGGATCTTCATCTTACTACCACAGCAGTTTTCTTCTTGGTGTGCACAATCCACACTGGAGGATGCTGAAATCCCATCTTGGCAGACTGCGTCATCTTCCATGCTGCTTCCTCTTCAGTTTAAACAAAATTATCTATAGATAGGGAAAGCAGAAGCTAATGCAAGCTTGCCAAAACCTGTGCTACTATGCAAAGAGGAAAAGAAGGTAATCTATGATTCTTCACTTCACCAATTTTGTAGTTAAATCTACCCTATATTATACAACATTTAGAACATCACTTTAGAAATGAGTTTGACTACAAATTATCAGTCACTGTAATGTCATAAATATTTACATAACAAACAACTTCTGAGTACAGTTTTCAGCAGTGGAAATTTGGGGATAAAAACAAACAACTTGACTGCCCATTTCCTCCTTTATGTGTCTGGTAGAAATTGTTGAGATCATTTTAATTTTTCTAAAAGATAGCATGTGACATCATGCATGCATTTAGGAAGGCCACTCTGACAAAAGTGTCAATTAAATGTATTACTATGTAATTTAAATGTGTCACATCCCCTCAAATCATTTTAAAACATGGATCGAAGGTTATTGATTATGTGACAAACTTACGAGGCCAATTCACTGTGAACATGGGATACAAAATGACATACCACAACATACAAAGAGAACCCTAGACTTTTTTGTCAATAAAGCATGTGAATTATATATAAGCATAGATATTTTTTCCTGTTAATTTGTAATAGCAATTTCACATGGGCTGACTGAGAAGACTGACTTATAAATGAGGCTATTTGAAATTAGATGGCGGTTTTCATTCAGTCACGTGAATAGTGTTAGTATGACATGCTAACTTTGCTTAGCCATGAAACAGCAAAGTCTATAGAATAACACAACTGAAACCACTTATTTTCTGCAACATTTGCAAAGGATAGGATAAAACGGAACTTACTTAAGAGTCATACATTTGGCGTTCCTGCAATCCAAACAGTTGGACAGCTGATTTCAGGCAGTCCTATTGGCATACATTTACATTTATTCATTTAGCTGACGCTTTTATCCAAAGCGACTTACAATTCCTATAAATGTCACGCTTCTGGAGCAACAAGGGGTTAAGTGTCTTGCTCAGGGACACAATGGTGGATGGGTCACAGTGGGGGACTGAACCATCACCACCAGTTACACTTTTAGATTTAACTTAAAACTTGGTTCTAAACATTAGATAAGCTTGTTAACAAACTAACTGCTAACTGACGCAGCAACAGCGCTTAGGTTTGTTGTTTGCTATGTTAGCGCTAACTTGTGTTCGCACCGTGTATGTATCATTTCAGTAAGCTACTAACCAACAGTTTGTATGGTCCAGCCTGTTTGTGTCTGCCACTTTATACATTTTTAAATGTCACCCAACCCAAAACTCATTCGTCTTAAGATAAAACTCACACGAATGGTGGACTTTTTACCCTCACTATGGGGCGACACAGACAAACCACAAAATAAGTTTTAGGCAACTTTCACGTGCGTGCTCTGCTCTGCTAAAAAAACAAAACAAGGATAAGCCTGTTTTGTACATCCGCTTGCCCCTTGCGGGCGGAGCTCCTACATTGAACACAAGGTTAACGAAAGGGTGATCCGGCATGTCGGGATACGCTGTTCCACAGATCAATGCTCTATTAACTGCAGCGTAACAAACGAAACAGCATGCAAACTTTCATAAGCTTTATCTTTAGGTCCCGCAGTTTTCATGACACCAGCAATAACACAGTTGTGATTTTTTGGCATATGTCATACAAGTGTAGTCCGTTTTTTAATAACATTGCGGGAGCAATTAGAAGGTTTTAAACATACAATCAACTCCCTACCCCAAAGTTGAGAAATTTTGTCATTTAAAGTTACTGTACAATAACAGTTGCTACCCTGCTCATTAAAGGCAAGATAGTGAACCAATTGAACACAGAATAAGTACTTCTAAGTTGAATTCAAATCCCTAAGTCCAAGTCCACTTATTTTCCAGTTTAGCTGTAAAAGGGGGGGAAATCATAATCAATCTTGTGGCGATTGTTTCATGAAGCAGTCATTGACTAAATAAATCTCCAAATCTTTTAACCAAGCCATTTCAAAATTTGATTCTATAGTGTTACACAGCTAAATGTATTAATCCTGCTCCTTCCCTAGGTTTGTCTTTGAAACAAAAACACCGGTAGCACTTTATAATAACTACACACTATAAAGCATTAGTTAAGAATTAGTAAATAAGGAATTCATCATTCATAAAGCATTATTCATACATTAATACACATTAGTAAGTCTTTCATAAACACAGTTATAAATGTTTTATCCTTTATTAATAAGCTCATCTATAATATGCTTAATAATTGTATTTTCTTACTTCAGATATGATCGGTTCACTATTTATAAATGAAGTATTATTTTAATGACAAACCATTTATGTATGAGTTGTTAATGGTTCATAAGATCTGTAAAGTTTAAGAAAATTATTACATGACTGCCTGTTTTTTGATACTTTCCCACAAAGAATATAAACAATCTCAGCATAACTCGTAAATCTACCTGTGGCAAAGCCCAAAGGATGCTACTAAGACTACCCGAAAGATGCCCCAGCTAACTTTACAGGGTAAAAGCCTCACCGTTACAGGCCTGGTACCGTTTCTCTGAACTCCTCCTCAAAACTCCAAGATCTGCGCTTCTGGAGATCTGCTGTGATGGAACTAGCAAAGGGTTTCCCCCCCTTCAGTGCTTTGATCAACCGCTAACTTGACATGACATGTAGTTATTTAGAAATGGTCTAATAGTGCGTGTTCATAGATGTTTTATGACACTTAATAATACTGCAATTCATGATTAATTCTGGTAGTTACTAATGGTTGGTAAAGTATTTTGCGTGAGCTCATCTAAAGTGAGGACTATCTATGCCTCATTAAGCATTCACAAATGAAATTTAAAGGCAATAGATATTCTCTAAACATTTGTCAATAAAGTATTTCATGATTAATTCAGGTATTTACAAAGCATTTACTAGTTGTTAATAAGTACTTTGTGTGAGCTCATCTAAAGTGAGGACCATCTATGCCTTACAAAGCATTTACAAATGATACCGTAACACACAAGAATATGTTTTCTTCTGAACAGAAAAAGGAAACGGACACAACACAAAGGGATAAAGAACATATTATTTATTACAAAATGCCTTTCACCCATTCATTCACAAAAAAACACAACAACACGAGAGACTATTGCTGCATAAACTGTACAACTGTTGACAATCTACAACCCAAACCGTTCTCACTCCCAAGTCGTCACATATGGACAAATGGTCAAGACCCCTTGTTGTCACTATATAACACACTTGGGAGCCCCTTAGCATCATAGTTCAGCGTACTGGGGAAAGCCCTGTGGCATAGTTTTTGAATGCTAAAGACAGGTGTAGAATATTTAACACTAGTGTAGCACTTTAGCTAACTTACCAACCTAGGTTCAGAGGAGTAGTGTTGGGGAAAGAAATAGACTGTGTGTGATTAAAGAACAGTGGGCAGGTTTATTACAGAGACTTTAACACTCTCATAGTGCACCAACCATGTTTGAAACAATCCCCAGAATAAGAAGAGCTCTTTCATAAAAAATACAATTTTAAAAAGTGTCCAGTGTCTTTCAGTTATTTGTACCTCTACCTGGGCAGGATAATGAACTGGTGGATCATTCTTATCTGCCAATGTCCTGTAATCTGATGTGTCAGTCCTGTTGAATGGGATCCAAAGCAGCTGGCCACACCGCGGTCCGATCTCATTATACAGGGTGCATCATCTCTGGGACTCACTGCATCCAGCGAAGAGTTCACCTCTAAGCTACAATCCAGGGTCTCAAAAACGCACGTGTAGTGCAGAATAAATCAGATAAATCGTCACAGTCAGTGTTCTTCAAATAAGATCTCATCATCTCGTCCCCAAAACTCAATATTATCACCCTGTTGTATAGTGACTCTTCTTAGGTTTTACATTGTTATAACATTAAGATTTATAACTTCACTAGGTAGCATTTAAGCAAGACATCACTACTATGAATTAATTAAATTTCTTATCATTACATTATATTAAATTACATCTAAAAAAATACTGAACAGAGTTTACCCATTTTAGTCAAGGAAATTATCTTTAACATGTAACATTATTATCATAAATACTGTAAATAAAAATACCTCTGAAGGTTCTACATGTGTTTACATATTCAAAAGTACCTCCAGAGATTAGTTTGAAACCACAACCCAACAAAATACTGTTGAACAGTTCACGACATCTTGTTCACAACAGCCTCCGACTGGTTTTAACTTACAGTAATATGGTTTTAACCAGTCTATGGTTTTAACCCAGCCATGATGCTGCACTTTTGGCTCTCTCCTAAAGGTTACAAACTTTACTCACCGGAGTTTCCAGGGGGAAAAAAGTCCTTCGGTAAATGACGGCACTCAAAAATCCGGAGTGATGGTGACTTTACACTGAAGACCCGTTTCTGGGCCCGTGTGATCGAGTAGCATGTAGATGCAGTACCGGAGGCTTTAGTTTCTGGACCGCAATCCTAGGACCGGAAAGGCAATTCCAGGACCCTTGTTTACTTTGATACTGCCAGCTGGCTGACTGGCTAGCTAGCTATGTTACTCTTTACAGCCCCCGAAACCAATTATCCTTACCACAATCACCACAGAGTGTGTGCCTAAACCTAAGTTATTGATTATATGCATGTCACCCTACAGCTAGCAGACAGGGTTAACCTCCTTTGTGTTGCTGTGTATTACCACCACCACGCCACTAGATGGCGCTGCCGCGTGATCTCGTTTTTCACGCTTCTCTCTGTTCTTCCTCGGTCTGGCGCTAAAGTGAGCGCACACGGCAGAGACTACTGGATGCGTCAAGGGTCAAAATAGCGCTGCTTTAAGGCCCATATTTTGTATGTGGGCTACAGTATGGTAAGGAGGAGACATGGTTGAGAAGGGCGGCTTGACCAGAAACCATACTTTCATTGTTTTCCTGTATTAAACACAAAGTCAGTATTGAGTTTTTTTCGTATGGAACGCAACTAATGTTCTGTTTCAAAACGTTATTCAATAGTTTTATTTTGAAGGCGTAACCGGACGTTGCGTATTTATTGTTGCTAGCTTGACCGGAAGTTACATATTTCTTATTGCTAACTTGACCGCCAAGACGTCCAAAAACGGCTCTAAGAGGGTGTTGAGGTGTTAATCCAGGCCGTAATAAAGCTGAGACTGAAGAAGCCTAACTGAGACTTTCTTCAATCTCATTTGTAATGTTTTGTATGGCCTAAATAGTCCTTACATTAGAGAGACCATACTTATTAATAATTTCCTTAAATGTTCTACATCACCATATGAACCATAGGCGCATACCGGCATATATGGTTTTTCATGGGAATAACACTTTTTATCAAATACAATCATTAAGCACATCATTGATGAGCTGGTAGTGATAGATGATCTGTCTCAGAGAAACGGTACTAGGCCTGTAACGGTGAGGCTTATACCCAGTAAAGTCTCAGTAGCATCCTTTGGGCTTTGCCACTGGTTGATTTAGGAGTTATGCTGAGATTGTTTATATTCTTTCTCGGGAAAGTATCAAAAAACAGGCAGTTTACCTACGTCATAATTTTTTTGAAACTTTCCAAATGATCTTATGAACCATTAACAACTCATATATAAATGGTTTGTCATTAAAATGATACTTCATATATAAATAGTGAACCGATCATGTATAAAGTATGAAAATATAATTATTAGGCACATTATAGATGAGCTTATTAATAAAGAATACAACATGTATAACTGTTTGTAAATGACTTGCTAATGTGTATTAACGTAAGAACAATGGTTTATAAATGATGAATAAAAATGGACTAATACTTAACTGCTTTATAGTGTGTAGATAATAAAGAATAAAACATTTATAACTGTGTATTAATGTATGAACAATGCTTTATAAATGAATTCCTTATTTACCCATTCTTAACTATATGCTATATATACAATTCTCCAGCTTTTACTTTCTGATGAACTACAACCATCCTTATTGTGAGGCATGCAACATCTTTGCACAAATGTTTCAAATAATGTGGCCTCTCCAAGTGACTTTGTTACACAGTAGCATCACACACAGTGTTCATGCATTCAACAAATAATTTATTAATTTTTTTTTACAAATAATACATGATCTTTGGAGCAAATAAAAGCAATCCATAACCTGCATATCCCACAAAACTGCCTCATATCATGTCCTCAAGCCTCCACTGTAATAGTGTCTTGTGAAACCACTTTAGACCTACCCTGGAAAATTCAGAACAGGGCCTGGGACAGTACTGTAAAAACTTCCATGCAATAACAAATATGATTCATGTGTTCAATTCACATTTCATAATAAATTAAAACAGTCATCTGAGTCAAAAGGGTTACAGAAAGTTAATATAAATAATTATATAGTTACTAGTTTTGACTTGACTAACACATTCATTAAAAAAAATCTAGCAGTAGACCGTATTCAGCTAGAAAGTTACTACATTAAATCAGCATAACTTATTTACAGTCCTCTCAAGAGCACTCAGCGACATTTAGCCACGTGCCCAGAAAGATGGTGAGAGCGAGCAAACCTGCGGAGACAGTTGGGGCAGGAATATGGCTTCTCCCCTGTGTGAGTTAACATGTGAGTTTTCAAATGGCCTGACAAGCGAAAGCTTTTTCCACATTCTTGACATGTGTAGGGACGCAGGTTTGTGTGACTCCTCCTGTGCTTGCCCAGATCACCAGAGGAGGTGTAACGGCGGTGGCAGTCTGGGCATTCAAAGGGCTTTTCCCCTGAGTGTATCCTCTTATGCTTCACCAGGTCGCCAGACTGAGTGAAACTCTTCTCACATTCAGTGCATTTGTAGGGTCTCTCACCAGTGTGGGTGCGTTGGTGGTTTCGCAGATGTGCAAGGCGTATGAACCTGTTGCCACAGACTGTGCAGTGGTAAGGCCTTTCTCCGGTGTGTGTCCGCAGGTGAATTTTCAAAGCCCCGAGATCTCCGATCTTCAGCCCACAGTCTCCGCACTGGTGAGCTTTCTCATTGGTGTGCAGTTTGGAGTGAACCCTCAGGTTTCTCCGAGTGTTAAAGTTCTTCCCGCACACATTGCAGTGGAAGGGTTTGTCACTGGAATGTGTCCTCAGATGGAGATCCAGACTTGACTTGAATCCAAACTCCTTTCCACATTCAGGGCAAGAATATTCCTTCTTGCTGGAGTGTGTGGTTAAATGGTACTTCAGGTGGTGTGATCTTAAAAAGGCCTTCCCACACACCTGACATTTGTGCGGCTTCTCGCCGGTATGTATTTTCATGTGTTGCCGCCAACCGCTGCGCTCCACGAACCTCCTGCCGCAATCCTTGCAGACAAATGGCCGGTCACCTGTGTGGGTGCGCATGTGATCCTCCAGGCTTTGAGGCGTGCATAGCTTCTTGCCACATTCTGGGCACTGCACGCCAGTGTCCAGACAGATTGGCTTATCCTCAGGTTCTGTGTTATCTGGTTCATGACATAAATGCGGCCCTTGACCCCAGGTAGCTTTGAAACTCTTCCCACACAGAGCGCAGCTGAGATGCCCTCCTCTGGTAACCACAGACATGTTGTGCCACCGCTGACAATGATTCTTCAGATTCTTCAGGTACTGGAAGCTGCGTGCACAGGTTGGACAGGGGTGGAGACGGCGGGGAGGGGCAGAAGGGTGGGCTTCACGTACATGGACCCTAAGGTGTACTTTAGAGTTAAAAGTAGTGTTGCAGACAGCGCAGGTGTGTTTGGGGATGAGGTTTAGTGTGTGGCCTGAGAGGCACTTTTTTAGATTCGCAAGATACTGTTTCTGATGCACCCACTTGACATGCTTCTCCAAGAACTCCAAGTCAGTAAAGGACACATTGCAGTGAGGACATGGAAAAAATTCAGATGGTGACTCTAAGTAGGAGAGAAGACACACACAGAAAGCAACGCATTAACAAAGTAATAATGTATGATTTCCACTTCCCTATAATACAGACAGTCAAACATATACTTGTTTAATTATTTAAAGTTACGAGAAACAAGGAAATGCTTTTGTAGATATTAGAAATGCACTTTTTTAAGGCTATGATAGACAAATTATTCCCACCCAATCGTCTGACACTGACATGCATTTATGTAAGAAGGTAAATACAAATGCCGCTCGAAAAAGCAAATGTGTTTCAAACACTGACATTGCAGTTCAATCCCAAAATGTCTAAACAATATGCTATTTAAAGCTGAAAATTGGCTACATCTGATACCCTGAATGTATTAGTGCACAGCTCTTGCTATTTAATACCCAGGGATTACGTGTTTTTCATAAACTACTGGCTACTACCTGTGCAGATTCCCTCTCCCTCCTCTGCCTCCTCTTCGCCATCTCTCTCCTCTTTAATCCACGACTCTGACTCCTCCTTCACAGCAGTTTCAGTGAATTCATTGTGTGGCTGATGGTCAGAGTCACACTCGTCCTTTACGAGTGCCTGATGGTGGTGAACACCTGACCAGGATGCTACAGTGTCTGGCTTAGTGTCGGAGCAGCTTGATGAGTCTCCATTGTGCTGCTGCTCCTCACCGATCTCCTGTGAATGTGGTTCCTCCTTGATTTGTATGTTAAGGCCATCTCCACTGGCGTTAACTTCCTGAGAATCTTCCTCTAACTCAGATTCAGTTTTAATTATTAAACCATCTCCATTAGTGTAAACCCCAGAGTGTCTTCCTCTAACCCAGATTCAGTTTTAACTACGAGACCATCTCCATTAGTGTACACGTCCCGAGAGTCTTCCTCTAACTCAGATTCAGTTTTAACTACGACCACATCCTGTTGTTTCCTCTCTCTTGCTTTGTTTCGCAAAGACTTCTTCTTGGCAGATTTCATCTTCATGCAACGTTAGTCACCATTAGGAGCTCTTCTCTTCAGTGTGCTGTGGAGCAGAGGAACACGTTATTAAGGTGAATGCATTGGAAGGCAAAGATAGCTACACACAAGGCAATGTAAGCAATATAAAACAACAACAACAACACAACAGGCCATCTTCTCCATTATGCTCATCTATCTATCATCTAACGTTTAGCATCATAGCTTAGCTACACCTACGGCAGCATTAGCCTAGCAGCGGTGCTAGCACTGTGGCTCATGCATAAGGTTCCTGCAGTTTTCTTGTAGCTACGCAGCTGTCAGTGTCATTCAGCTTTGCTCTGCTCTAAAGAAAAGTCGTACCGTTGTATATTACTCGATTCAGGCAAAGCCTTTAAACATTTAAGTTGACGTTTACTAACTGGCTATATTAGAAGATTAGTGTATAGATAATAACACAGGAAGAGCACCTCACTTCCTTTAGTTCTGACCAATCAGCTCAGCTCAGTGATGGTTAGGTTACAGCCTACAATCCAATTAAAGAGACAGCAGCACAAAGCAGGTACCTCAAGACTGCCACTGTAAATCAATCGTTCACCAAATTTGAACTCATTAGGCCTCTATCATTTTATATCACAATTTCTTGGAGCCCTTGCAGATGTCATATGTATAGTTAGAGATATATTAGTATAGAGAATCACTGTACTAATAATTTACTTTTATTTTCAGAATCAGAAATACTTTATTGGGGGAAATTCTTGTCTCACATTGCACATCAAAGTATAAAAAAGAAAAACTAATAGAAAGTTGGTAATAGAAATAAGGAAGCACACAGTATCTTTTACATTTAAAATATAAATCACAGTGTGCAAAATGTATTCTTTTACACTATATGACAGAAGAGTGATGATAATTGTGTTAATGAACTGGTAGTGATGAAATAGTACTACTACTACTACTACTACTAATAATAATAAGTACCAATACTGTGGCACTGGAATGTATTAAAAATCCTTAAAAACTGCAGTACTGGACAGAGATTAGAGAATATTGCACATTAGATTTTGGAAATATTGCACTACAAGGTCTATTACTAATGCTGTGGTTTTACATAGTTAAAGGTTTTTGGCTGAATTGAAAACAATATTTATTTTTCTATTTGACTGGAAATCATTTGGAAGTGGCTGAGATCTTTCCACAAAACATATTTATTTTAAATGTAAGGCAAATTCCTCAACACACAGTCAGTTTGAAATAGGTCAAGTGTGTCTGAAGCACATGGAAATCACACATCCAAGCAATCAAATCAGTTTTTACTTATGTATCGGTTATTTATAAATATCTTATTTCATTTTAATTATTTTTGTCATGTTCAACTATTTTGAAAATCATTCAAATAGGTAATTCCCCTAACCTCTGTACAAGCTGTGATGTCTGATACTGATTTATGCTGGTTAAGTTAATTTAAAGTTAAGTTAACTTTTCCTCTCTTTAAAACTGATCTTCAAAGACATACATCTTTTATTTTAGGATCTATTGAGTAGCAAGTGGCAGTAACTGATGCAAACTGAGACTCTTTATTAGTGTTAA
>NW_024044702.1:0-23501 GCF_014851395.1 Micropterus salmoides
GGAAACATAGCGGGTTCTCTGTGAATTAACTTTGCTCTCTAAAAGAACATTGGACTAATGGCTTTAATTTAGTTTGAAGTAGAGTCTTTATAGTGCTGCGGTTATAACTAGGTAAATTCGTATTTATAAAGCACCTTTCAAAAACCACAGTTACAAAGTGCTCTAAAGAACAAAAGGAGAAGCTGCAATAAAATAAACTTAATGGAAAAAAACTCCACATGTAGCTTTTTGTTTAAATTTTGTGACTTGTAGGAATAAATAGGACATCCTGCTTAAAAACACAAACTTGATTGAACAGCGCACCAACAATTCTGAATAAAACATAATTTCAGTAAATTATTCTACATGGCCAAACACATTTTATGTATCCAATTTCTGAAATGCTTGGCCATACTTTAGAAAAATGAATGCAATTTGTATGCAAACTCTGGTTTGTTTGTATAGAAAGCCCGTAACATCCAAGATGCTCAGAAAACTCATGCGGACTATACTTGGCGGCCTCCCTGTGTGGAGCCACATTCCTCCATATAATCGCAGTAAATACAAATGTGATGTCAAAGTACTCACCCTTTCACCTTAGAGCTTTTTTTCCCTGGTTGTCGTGGTTCCTGAGAGGAGGCGGGGTCTCGTGGCTCTGCAGGCTGGTCTGCATCCTGATTGGAGGCGGCTCCAGCGGGAGCAGGGCCTGAAGACGGAGAGGCGGCGCTGGCCTTTAACGTTTTCTGCAGGTTTGACACCTGAGGGGAAAGTGGAGAGTGATTAAAAAATTAAAGATTAAAGAGGGGGGATGAGTTAAAGGTTATAATGTTTCATGTCTGTCTCAAAACAATAGTAAGGTCCACATATAAACATTGAAACAGGTATTGTTTGCTATAATTGTTCCTACTGGTCAATAAGAAATCCCTTCATACCGTGATTTAAATGTCAGTGATGGTGGACAAAATTCACAGTCCCTGTTCTGTGTAAAAATGTACTGAAAAGTGTATATGAAGCTAATATGAGGCTTCAGCAGTCTGAATTAATCAAAGAAAGGGGGTATCTCCAAAGGTTACAGTCCATTTAGTAGAGTCATTAGTTCAAGCCATTAGTCGACTAGTCGTCTCATGTTTGTGATATTCATTTAATTATTTAAATATAAATTTTTGAGGCATCAGAAAATGGAGCAGAAAAGATTTCCAGGGCTGAGAAAGAATCTTATAAGAATAAGTATCACTGTTCACACTGTGCTACATTACAGAGGAATAAAATAATAATGAACCTATAAAATATACATTTTCCAAGGGGCAAAAAAGCGAGCCGCCTGTTAACGACAAGCAGTAATGATTGAGGAAAGTTCTGTGTTGCTACAATCCCCTGATACTTGCGTCCTGGCCCTAACGACAAGGCGCAGCTCCCGAAAGGAGTTTCAGGTTGTTGGATCTTTTCTGCGACTAACTGACCAATGAAAACTAAGACTCATCTCATCGACTATTTTATTTAGTACAAATTCCCTCTGTGTTTCCACAGACAGCGTTTCCTTGCTGACCTGCAGTTGAGGGACAGGAACACAGACTGAATTTCTTACTAAGAAGACCGTAATCTTGGATGTTTTTTTTGTTTTTGCACAGAACAAGGACTGAATTTTTTCTCCCATTACTTACATTAGAAGTACATTAGGAATGGATGTCTTCAAAACCAGTATGAACAGGAGGAATGACTGCAGCAAGCCGTTTCAGTGTTCATACGGGCACCTAACCTTTTAAGACAAACGTGAAGAACCGTGAACTTATCCTTGAAAGTTAGAGTTATGAACAGGCTATATGGATTGACCCTCAAACAAGATGCAAAATAACAAAATATGCAGTCAGGGGGAAACTAAAATACCACAAGTAGCTGGAAGCATAGGAACACAAACGTCACATTTACTGGATTTTCTGGGGGGAAATACTGAGGGAATTGTAGGCAGAACAAAAGAGGGACTAACCTCTGTTTCCACTTGGACTTTGACTTTCAACTGGCTCTCTCTGTACTGGTTTGCCCTCGAGACCTGCTCCTCAATACCACACAGCACCGCCTCACACCCTGTACACCTGAGACAGAAACGGCAGACATGGAGGGAAGGAGAAAGCCGATTGTGAGTTCGGAAAACAGATAATTGAGACATAAATCTAAAGTGTGTGCACAGACACACAGAGGTGACACTGACCACTCCTGCAGTGTGTTGATTATGTTGGGGAGCTCGTTGGGGCCGAGATCACGACCCACACTGCAGTCCACCTCCACCTGCTGGTTCCTCTGGTCCAGTTTGCCCTGGATGATGTCACAGTAAACAGCATCGATCAGCAGGTCCTCCAGCTCCCGCACATTCTTCAGCTCGAGCTGCTGCAGGAGCAGTGAGTACGGCAGGCACTGAGGGGGAAAAAGACACGACCAGAGTTTAATCCTCATATTCTTTTCCTTTTTAACCGAGGTATAAAGGCAGATCATTTGATTCCACTTTAAAGGTTTAACGGAAAGCTACAAAAAAATGCTGAGTGAAAATTGCCCATTTGTCTAAATGTCATGGAAGATGAAAGGAAAGTTTGGACAATTCAACAGTCCTTCACTGGGCAATTAATGTCCTGAGTTCAGGCCTATATGTGGAGAAAGCTGTGACATATTAAGGAGACAAACAGGAGCAGGAGTGAAAGGAGCACAGGTAGTGGAAAGTGAGATAAAAAACGGACAGAGCTGGTGAGAATAATGAATCAATTATTTATCAGGAACAGAGAAAGAAAAGGGCATAAGCAGAGGTGCCGTCTGCTTGAAATGAGAGATTCAGTAAAAAGAAAGAAAAAAAAAAGAACATTTAAAACTCATGGAAGGAGGGTTAAGAAGTTTAAATTGACATGAGCAGTAGTAGTTTTGCTGGTAACTTTTTCTGGAGAGACTGAAAGGCTATGCTGTTGATAAAAACAGTCACAAGCTTAAAATCACAGCCAACCTCACATGAACTTGGATGGTAAAATCTGTCTGAACAAACTAGCAAAAGCTATATTTGAAAGTAGAATTGTTGAAACATCATTAATATCTTGCTTTATGAAGCCTAAGGCAATATAATGGCAGCAGTTACATTTATTTTCTATTTTTGAGACAAATACAACATTATTAGCTCACCTGCATACAGCAAAAGAATGAATCAGTACCTTGAGGTTGGATGCCAGGCTGATGATGGACAGATGGCGGAGTTTGTTCTTCTGTGCCGGGGTCAACTCTGGAAGAGAGGCTGCTCTCTCTACAGCAGCAGAGAAGAACATAAAATAAAAAACACAATAGGAAAAACTATACCAGAGCAGTGTTTAAATTGTCACTTTGCTGAGGGTCAAGCAGTCACACATAATTGAGGCGCTACTTATTACTTTGAAGAGTAAGTCCCCGATCAGACAGAAAGCGCTTTGCAGGTTTGACAACGGGAGGTGCACAGCAATGCCTTTTTTGGCTGAATTTAGAAAAGAGCAGTGCGCTTCGTTTTTATGTTGCTAGGCAACCACCGAATCAGCTGTCAACGATCTGTAATCTTTGGTATGCTGCTAAGTAATAACCGTCATATTAGCAGAAACTTGATCAAAACACAGGTTTGTGTCTTTTGTTGCTAAAAACATCTGCCTCTGGCATTGTTTAAGGGTGAGAGGTTTACAAACATGCAGGAGACAGGGAAACGGAAATCCGTGTGGGTACATGAGACCCTCATAAAGAGGAGACACCGCTGGTAGTACCACCAGCTGGTCCAGTAGCTTCATATTAATGATGATGGTTGTGGGGCTGCAGCTAATTTTAGTATTCGAAGCTTCTATTATTTCAACGATTCATCGATGCGTCGTTTAAGAAGTACTTTTGCGTGGCGGCGGCGGCCCTACCCCAATTATAAAGACAAAGAATATGGGTGAAGGATGGATTAGCACACGCAGGTAGCAGGGATTGTCTGAGCTACCGAGAGCTGGGAGTGACTTAAAAGGTGCAGCTCCCCGACACCCAGTTAACTCTTGACTGTGAAGTTACAACTCACGGCCCAAAAGGACAACAACAAATGCACGTGTACATTTTCAGCTGAGGACTGCGGTTTACTCTGGCTAGTGTCCAACTCAACAATCAATCATGATTTCAGTTAAATGCTAAAGTTGCTGTAACCTTGTCTGTGGTCCGCGGGCAGAACACCTGCTGCTTTCTGATCAGATGCTGTCGTGCTGTTGCCGAGGCGACATAAGTTTCGTTTTAAGGTGGACAGACTGTAACATTACAGAGTTGCTGTTGTTTTCTTTAGCTTGAAATAATCCCATACTTTGGACACTTTCTTCTTTGTCCCTCCCTAGTTTCCCTCTCTTCCTCCACATTGCAAACAGCGCCATTAAAATCACGTCATGTTCACAGCGTAAGCGCGATGTGCGACAGTAATAAATGTCCGTGCGACACACTGTTCTGTATATGGATTAAACGAAGCGTTTTAGTAATCGGTTTAATCGATGAATAGTTTCAGCCCTAGATGATTGTAGGTTCAAGGCTTATTTTAGGATGAGTGGGGACAGTTTTTTGCAGTCTCCAGATAATCCAAGGAATTGTAAACTTCCATCTCTCCATTCATTTGATTGGACAATGAAAAAAAATGACTTCGGGCGCTTTTCCGCTCAGAGTTGAATTTTTTCAACTTTGTGCGCTCAGAGCACTCCTTCGAAAACGCGAGGCGCCCAGGGCGCATAAACAGAGCGCAAAACGCTCACTGCCAATAGAAAACAATTGAAAAAAGGCGCCTCTCACCGCAAAAAACGAATTGTGTCTGATCGGGGCCTAATGTTACACAGAGACATGTAGGTGATGAGTGTGGAGCTGTTTAAGCAGTCAGAGAACAGACTCTGCAGGAAGTCGGTCTACAGCCACTGTCTCCTACTCCTCCCCTGGTGATGGGACTCACACTCTCCGAGACGGCAGCTCTGACAGGTCCTCTAAGGGCTCCACTACACAGCTCTATGAAAGTAAATGCACTCCCTGTCGGTGTGACTCGAAAGGGAAGGGAACAATAAAGTAGGCTACATTCTTTTTCCAGGCTACTGCTTGATATTCAGCATAAAAGAAGACATAATTAACATTCCACTTGTTGAAGATTCCCACTGCATTACACAAGACAGCAAATTAAGGCACAAATGATTTGTTTATTTTCCTTTTGTGCCAGCACTGCTGCTACAAAGACAATCATCAGGCAATCAGAGCGCTTGATGAAAAGTTGCCCAAACAGATAAAAAACTTTCCAGTAATTTTATCAGTGAACAACAGACCTGCAGTGTCTCAGGTGAGGGTGTTTAAGCCTCTGTGTCAGGGTGTCTGCCTTGCAGCAAAGAAATACGGCTCATAATAAGAGAGTTGCAGGGCTGCCCTATTACTTATTTACACTGTGCTGCCACTGCAATACCTTTGTAGTCGCAGTAGGTTCCATAGGCAAAGAGGTTCAGGAGCTGGTACACTGGTGCATGAGGGCCATTCTCCAGCTGTGTGGTTTAGAGGGAAGATGAGGGGAAAGAGAAAATTATGTGGCAGAACACAGAAGTAATGAGACTCTCAACATAAAAACTGTGCACACTGACTGAGGAAAGGTCCTGTTGAGACTCAATGAGGTTAAGAAAGAGAGAGAGCCCATGAAGACTTAACTCTGATGATCCATTCTGATCAAACTTCAGATCCCTGTTCAATATTCAAATACCAGAGTGAATCACTTGCACAGTGTTTCCTTATACTGACTCAAAGCTATCAGCAGATTCTTATTATGTTTATTAAATGTATTTATATCAGGGACCATGCACAAAATTATGCACATTAATCTCAAAAAGAGAAGAGATGCTTTGATTTCCAAATCAAAGCAAATAAACATAGAGCAAAACGTACCTCTCCACAACTAATGAACCAACAACCTTTTCCTAGTCTGTCTCGGCAAAGAAATTTTACAAGATTTAATATTTAAATGTGGCTGTTCAACCATATAGATTCTTCTTCTGTTTAAAACTGCTTCACCTGTTACAGTACACACCAGGGGGATACCTACTACGTTTGGCAAAATTACCACCAGGGGCGCCGCACTTTTTCCATTTAGATGTAAATGAGCCCAACAGATTATTGACTAGATTATTTCTGTTCATCTGATTACTATAAACACCGCACTGATTTGAGGAGTGTTGCGCATGTCTGGAAAGCAGGGAGGAGCAAAAGAAAATGTTTTCTGTCAGAAATATTGTTTGAAAAGAAGAGCCTTGGAAATGCAAGCTTTTCTTCAACCCCCAAGAAGATGACTGTATGTGAGGAAAAATTATAAATATTCCAATGTTGTGGGAGATTTTTGATAAAACTTAAAACAAGATAAGATTGATAGAAAAAAAGATTACTGCTTTTAAAAGATTAAAATAATATTACATGCAAGTATTACTGGCTGTTACATTTATATTCCACAGGACTAGACCTGCTGTGAAATAAAGAAAAACTTTATTAAAGCAGAAAACCACTGAGGGGAACAGAAGGGTAAAGCTTTGTGTTATAAAATAACAGACTGTTGCATTGTTTCTCTTTTGTCTAAAAGATTATGATGCATTTTATTTAATTTACTGTAATATTATTCATTGCATCCAATGTTATGTATTTTCAATGTCAAAACCATTTCTCTCAATCATTCACTGTATGTCTCTCTCACTCACTCTTTCAACTTGGTTAGTCTCTCTGCCTTTGTGTTCATCCAATAAAACAGCGCTGCTGATTTTACACCTGCTTTTCTCAGACATTAAACTTCAGACCCAATGTCCTCTGTATGACTTCTTTAGCAGGGCTGCTTGTCTTCCATTTTACCTGCACAAAGGCTTTGAATGGTCTTTTAGTAAATATGGACAGATACAACATGACATCAAAAGGGGACATAATTCCTTAGTAAAAATCCCCTGTGGTCTGAATGGAAAAATTGTGTCGCACAGTCCTACTCTACTGTAACAGTAGCATTTCATTTCCAAAATAGGGTGCTAACTACGTATTCTCATACCTAAGTTTAACATACAACATACGTAATATGTTGGTAATGTACATTTTGAAATTCACGCCCAGGAACTCTATGTAGAGATGTGTTCATTGGGATGTGAGTTGGGACAGGGATTACATCATCGATGCAGAAATATATACATTCCCATAGGTGATAACACGGCCCAGCGTGGTTAGGAAATACATTTGTGTTGATGCTCCACCAACAATGTGGTCACATCGGCTCACATGCATCACTGACCCCTCTGAATGTGGTTTGGTGGATATATTACCACTTGTGAGAATAACTGTCTCGCTGTGAAGATTAAGATGGATTTTTTTCATGCCCGAGTTCAGGTCTGAGAAGGTCCCACAAGACACAAAGGGTGAGGAAGATAAAGTGAGAGGGAGTGTGTTTACCTCTCTGACATTAGGCAGCTCCAGAATGTCAGAGAAGACGTAGAGGCCTGGGGTCTCCAGCAGGGAGCTGACAGCCTGGGCCAGTGCTGAGCCTGACAGAGACAGGAGCTGCTCCACCTCCATCTGATGCCAGGGGACACAGGTCACAGAGACACAGTTAGCAGGTGAGACAAAAGTACTAAAGAAAGACACATAAGATAAGCAGAGCTCTGTAAAATCAAGGAAATAACATCTGTTACCTCCTTGGCTCTGCCACATTATTATGGTGGTGGGAAATGCTGTTTAGGGACACTGTGTCACAATCTTCCATCAATATTCTATTAACAATCCCAAACCTTTGTCATGCCCTTTGAAATATTGTCCAGCAACCTGTGCCCTGTTAAAAGGACACAGAGTTGAACAACACTCCCTTTTCATCTTGTGTCTAAAAGCCAAGTACTCTTGACCAAAGCACTTAACCCTCAAATTACCCGGAGAGCTACTCAGAAAGTGGAATAGAAGCTGCACTAGGTAGAAGCAATGCGGGCAACAAGTGAAGTGAATGCGAAGCAGGGCATGTATATTCATCAAAGCCCGTTGCCTGCATAGAGACACGATGCAAATACACTTGGGCTGAAGGCAACAGCAGAATAATTACCTAAGTAGTGACAGGAATCTGCCTATGCCTTGAGCAGATATTTACTCTCCAGAAAGTGTGTCCTGAAAATAAAAAAACAAGGACAAAAAAAACCCTAGACCACTGCCTCATGCAAAACCTGATGTCAATGTTTTCTATACTTTGGCCTGAGCTTTAAAGTAGAAAAGGACCTACACATAAAGAAATAGCACAGACCGGATGTCAGTCTGAGACTATTCGTGTGTCCTTTCGAAGTGTGCAATGTGAGAAGATGTCCTTGTGACTTTGATGGGATATTTTAAGATCTTAATCCCAGAAGACACTTCTTGGGACACAAGGGAAGTTTAGTCTTAAAGATACATGAAACAGTTATTGCAGTTGCATCAGACTGGTTTTATTACCTGAGGCGAAATCTTAAAATGAATGCAACAGAGAGTCTGAATACCCACCGCTGAGCTAAGACTAGTCTGACTGGTTCTTATTTATCTCAGTCAGTGCTTATGTATGGTATCATTTTAAATCTGATGCATTTAGATGCACATATGCACATCTTGCATATGTCGTCCCACTACACCAATATAAACGATATCTAAAGAGCATATTCTCAGGCAAGGTGAACAGATGAGGAGGCATGTGCTGCAGCCAAAGTAATTAACCTACACTGTTTCAGAAACAGTGCCTCTTTTATTTCAGGATTGTTTAAAAGTCAAATCAAGCTCTGAACACAAGGGCAGGATTGGATCCATCTGTCTATTTCTATTGAATCTGTCTATTTCTATTGAAATAGACAGATGGATCCCTTGGAATTTAAATGGACGACTGGCTGTGTATCAGTAAGAGATGGCTAGAATATGCGGACCTGCCAGAACACCTTACTGACCCCTGGGATATAAAAATAAATGCAAATAAAATTGAATAATACACTAAGAATACTAAAATAATACTGACAATAAATAATAATCCCGAGGATGTCAAAGCACAAAGGGAGGTATAGATACTCATTGTGATACACTGTTTTGTCATGCAGTAATGACCTTAGATAATCACTTCATCTATTCATTTAGCCTATTGTTGCCTATGTTTAATTGTGTATCATGCCAGCACAATGTGATCAAATATTATTTGTATATAAAATGCTACTTTTGCCTCAGTACCTTCTGTTGTACCGATAACATTTTACAGTTGTTGTTTTTGTTATTTGTACTGCTATGGAGAGTTTTAGATTCTATTTAGAGTTTGAGAATCAAACAGAATAAAATATTCCATAAAATAATAAGAAGGAACCACGTAAACAATTCACAATTGGATTTGGCAGCTGTAAGCTTCCACCGTTGTGTATCATAACCCAAACTCATTAAAGGAACACTCACTTCAATAGACTCTCAACTCTAATAAGAAGGGGTTCATATGTTTTCCCCAAATCTTCTTTAAATGTTATTCTTATGTTGTACAGCCAAATATTGTTCATACCCATAAACATAAAAACAGTGAAGATTTGACTCTGAATAGTTTACCCAGTGTAAACATAGAAAAGAGTTTAAACAGGCTGATAAGGATATACAGTATACAATATACTGTCAAAAAGTCTGGGATAAGATGACTTCATCAACTAAATGGAAAAACTTTACGTTAAGGATAGGGATGAGCAAGTACACAGAAAAGATATTGACACATTTTACTGTGATGATACTACTACTCGTAAAAAGTACATTATCTGTACCGGATACTCACTCCACCTAAGTTAAGAGGGTTAACTACATAAAGGCAGTGGTGATCAGTTTATTGCAATGTCCCAGTCAAGTGAAAGCACTGTTACTTTAAAGATATAACATCTTAAAGATGTATGGCAGCCATGATGGCAGCAAAGGTTAAGCTCCTGGAATTGTGCTAAAAGTGTATGTCACTGTTTTATTTCTAAAAAGGAGAACATGACTGAATGATATAAAGTGTGCGTGTGCGCTGTGAGTTAAAAGGATATTATTTAAGCATTAAGAATGGATGGAACTACAATTATATCCATTATTGATTAAGCTACCAATTGTCTTTCCACTTATTTGATTAACCATTAAGTGCATTAATAGAAAATTGAAAAATTCCATCACAATTTCCCAAAGATCTAGATGTCATCTTCAAATAGCTTGTTTGGTGCAATCAACAATCTAAAAACAAAATAAATCAAATTCAAAATGATATAAAGCAGAGAAAGGTAGCAATCCCTCTGGAAACGTCTGACGTTTTAGCATTATAAATAATTGAAACAATACATCGACCTACTGTTCCATTTAATCCACTAATTATTTCAACACTAATTGATCTTACACAAATATATATAGATATACAGAGTAAGGGTATTCTCTTCCTGGCTGAAACTGAAACTTTACTATCAAAAGGTTATGCTACTGTCAGATTTCTTTTCAGCGTGGGAGTAATTAAAACCATTTTTCTTAATAATGGCTGTGACTGCATATGTAGTGAAGTAACTGCTTCAGAAAAACAATGCGTGAGCAAAGTTAACTTGGTGAAAGTGAAAAATCCACAAAAGACTACAAATACACAGGACAATTGTCAGCAACATACGAAACAGACTTGTGTAACGTTATAGAGCATCAAATGCCACTGTAAGACACTCGTTACTGTTTCAAGAGCTCAACCTACATATTAAAAAGATAAAAATTCAACCAAAACCTAAAGTTGTTGTTTTAAGGCACGTCTCTGGTCATGTAAGGTGGTGATCAAGGAACAAGGTAGATTAACAGTTAAAGCTTGTTCAGCTGACTCCCTGCCACCGTATTAACATAGCTGCACCGCTATATCACCTAGCTAACATCTAAGCTTATCAGTCACTAAACATGAATGCAAATGACAGATGAAGTGTCTAACAAACATATCGTTGTAGCTACGAGACTTTTAGCAGTTCTCTTTTAAAATGTGTGTTAGCCACTATTCAAGCTCAATGTGTCACACTAGCTCATTTGCTAACGGCTAACCAACCGCAAGGCTTTGCTTAACCGTTGACGTTAGGCCTCAGTTCATTTTAACCCTTTCTAGTGACTTAAATCATACTACTGTGCAGCGTAAATAACCGGGAGATACGATATGCACGTAACTGTTTCCACAAACTTGTTAAAATAAGCCTGTGTGTATTTAAATTTACCTTGTTGTGTTGGTTTCTAGCAGACAGCCTGTATTTCGATTATTCAGTTCCGCTGTCAGAGCACGTACAACAACACAGCAACGTAATCTTTGATTGGACAGTAAAGTGAAGTGGGCGGGACAAGAGAATCTGTCGATCAGCATCTGTGTCAGGGGCTCAGACAGCGTCATCTAGCGGTCATGTGATTTATGCCACCTGAAACATAATCAGATCAATTTGTTCTTTATAGATAACTTAATGGAGGAGTTGACAAAACAAGGGAGGGCTTTTGTCTGCCATGTCTCTAATTATTGTTTCTTTTCTAGTGAAAACTCTTTCTTGGTTGAACTCTAACAGCTCATGTCCAGACGAAGACTATCACTTGTAGACCTTTTTTCATTTTAAATCATCACAAGCAAAAAAATGTTGGAAACCAGTGTTTTATCCAGTATATTACATTTACTTTATTATATTACATCAATGACCAGACTTCAACTGCTTGTCAGCATGCTGTGTGGATGTTTGTATGTTGTAGAGTGTAAAAAACAAAAACATAGACACAAAAAGGTTGACTATATAAAAAAAGACTATTTCCATTGACATACATTAAGTCTGAAGTAGTGCAGTGATGCAACAAGATTAAAATATTTAAAAAATATATACATATATAAAAATAAAATATACAATTTTATTTCTGAAATAATCTGTTTAAAATTGTGAATTTGCAGAAATCTCTTCTAAACATCAGCAGAGACAGAAAATAACAGCATTCATGGCATACAACATTACTTCTTTTTTTTTTTGCAGTCAGACCTGGATGATGTAACATTCAAACAAAAAAAAGAATTTTGATGAAGCACTTCATAAAATTAGAGCAATACTACAATTTATATTTTCTTTTAATGTAATGTTTTTCATTATAGATTTACTTAAAAGTAGGTATGCAGAGTACATGTCATTCATGATACTTATTTCCTTCAGCAAGTAACATCTCAACATAATGCACAGATTTCCATGAACTACACCTTCAGTAAAAAACTCTCCTGAGCATATGTTGCCATCCATCCATCCGTAGTCAACCGCTTATCCTGCGGTCGGGGGTGCATATGTTGCATATCACAAAAATTACCTTTTGGTGTCCATTCATTTTTGCATTGTCTGTCACAACCCAGAAAGTGTGTCATTTTCAGACTTTCCAGTTCTGCACTATTTTCTGTTGTAGGACGATTCAGTTGAGCCGAATGGCATCCATCTGGCAGATCCGTCTATAACTGTGATCACAAGGAACATCAAACCATGTCTTTGAGTGGCTGTCTAAGGTGGCGCAGTCCTATCCATGTCCCCTGCCTTACTGGTGGTTATCTGGCTCTGAGTTCCACTGATCCCAGTATCTGTGACAGAGGGAGAGATGAGGAAAGGGAGATAGACAGGGTAAGCTCACAACTGTGAACATTTCTGAAAAATGCCTCCTTCTGAGGTTATCTGAGGTATTGGTGCAAGAATGGACATTGTTGTGTGTCTACTACAAATACATTTAACATTTATTTGGATGTTGCTAAAGTCAGTTTATATATTATTTTAATTTCGGTATCTAACAGGCGGCTTATTTTGCTTTGGACAGTTCAGAACAGTTTCTTCAGTATCATCAAAATTTAAAATGAATGCAGTATAGCAACTTCAATATAAAGTATATATTTAAAATGATTTCATACATTAAGTGTTAAAATTAGATAGTACTTGTGTTGTGCATCTCCAGTCTCCTTCTTTCTGTATATAAGACAGGCAGGTCCAGAAGTGGAATATCAAATACACCAATCCTCCTGGCTTATTTTACTCCTTAAGTTAAACACACACAACATGTGTGTACATCATTGACATAATGCATTGCCTAGGTGTAAAACTCAAATTCACACGCACACTTTATGATTATGGTTTTATTATACCAGGAAGGATCTTCAGTTGTTACAGTAAACCCACAACTTTAACTAAACCCAATCTGGTCTGTACACACCCAGTCCTGACCTGAGGTTCAGCTGACAAGGCAAGGCAAGTTTATATGCATAACACATTTCAAAAACATGCTTTACATAAAACACAAAGGCAACAAAGGGAAATTAAATTTAAAGAGTTAAATAGGAAACAAAAACAGGGTAAAACAGGACAAAATTCATAGTGCAGTGTACGATATTAATCTACAGCCTTACATTTGATTTAATTAAAGGCAGTGGTAAAAAGAAAAAAATATTTAAAAGAACTGACAGATCCAAATATCTGCTGTGAAAAATACCTACTGTGGCCTTAACTTAAATCTAACATCTAATCTTAAACTATCTCTTTGCAAAAGTAAAGACTCTGTAAAGTGACCTTGCCTTGCAAAGATGCTTCCCACCTTTACACACATGTGCACGCGCACGCGCGCGCACACACACACACACACACACACACACACACACACACACACACACACCCCCTCGTGTCTTTAATTTTCTTCTCTTGCTGACAGCACACAGTAACCAACCCAATTAATGGGAATGAGGAACACCTGTGCTGGTCAGCAGGGCTCTGCAGACAAAGGGATCATTTCTATCTATGAAGTCGGTTGAAAAGTTGTGTTCAGTTCATCCCCATACGCACATTTACCACACACATACACACTCTCACATGCTGTTCTATAGTGTGCAGTATGGTAAGATGGCTGCCCATCTCTACTGTTCAGCCAGTACAGCTTGTCACTGCTGAAGTGTTAACACTGATCCCCAAGATGAAGCCATCCTTCAGGACAATCCCTACACTGCTTAACTGTTAATGAGAGAAAGGGCAAGATAAAAGGATGAGGGGAGCAGTAAATCAAAGACAGCAGGAAATGAAGATCGTGTACATGTTTGATCTACATCCTGCCACCTGTCTTTGAACAGCTCTGTCCCAGGGCGTGTCATCACACAGCTGGATGTTACGTCTTTGAACCAGGTGAAGTTCAAACCCAGAGATGAAGAATCCAGGGAAGCGCCTGGCAACAGCATGCCAATCACTGGGAGGGGAGGGGGGAGAGACTGTCTGTGTGCTAAATGCTAATGTCAGCATGCTAACATGCTCATGATGACAATGCTAAAATGTTAATGTTTTTTTAACCATCTTGGCTTAACATGTTAGCATGCTAACATTTGCTAATTAGCACTAAAATGTACAGAGCAGAGGCTGATGGGAGCTGATGGACCGATAGCTTTTTTCGCAGGCAGGATGATGGCGCTAGATAAAAAAAGTTAAGGGATCACCAAAGCTACAATTCATCCTGAGGGGGACACAGATGTCTGTACAAAATCTCATGTCATCCATCCAGTAATTGACAAGACATTTCACACAAAGCTACAAATGACAACCTCATGGTGGCGCTAGTAAAAGAATAAGAAGATCACCAAAGTCTGTAGGATTCATCCTCTGGTACCATGATTACCTGTAGGCCCTAAAGTAATTCATGGCAATCAACCAGTAGCGGTTGAGATTTTCAGTCTGGACCCAAGTGGTGGACCGACCCACGAAAGTGTGACTAAAAACGAATGTAATTTTCATACTGTTGTGTTTTCTCACTCAAGACTAACTTGTCCCTCTTCAAACATATGATGCTCTTTAGTACAGTCTGTGAATCTCTGTAAGATTTTATTGCTGCTGTTGCTGGAATAATTGAGTTTATACGAGCTCCCTTGTGGCTGTAAAATAATTATCATTTACAATATGAACTTTCTCTGGTTTCATTGCCAGATATTTTTCCACATTTGTGTTTCCGATGTTTATGCTTCCATTCCAGATTGCCTATTAAAACATATTTTTTTATGCTTTAATGCTTTATTTATTAAGAGTAAATGTACGTTTGTGGCTTTCATTACCGTCATAGACACTATCTACAATATCTCAGGATGAGTTTGAAACTTGATAATATGACCGGTATTATCACTGGTTCAGAGGAATTAGAAGTCAAACCACTTTCTGCCCATCAGTTCATATTTACAGTTTTTGACCTTGATGAACTGTAACCTGAAAGTTTTGCTGTGGTTAGTAATTCACATCAGAGCGTGTATTTTAAAAATGAGTTCTTCTTGATAAAGCTAACATTTTACCATTTCCTGGCAACCCTGCAGATGTATAAACACAGGTGCATGTGATGTAGTGAGGTTGAATGTGGCTAACAGATTTCACAGTAAAACGTGAAGTGGTATTTTTTTAAATAGTGCTTTAAGATATTTGTGAAGTTAAATGTTACAATGTGCTGCATATTTCATATTTCATATGGCAGATGTGGTTTATTGTGCAGCTAATGTACCACTATAAAGCAAATAAAGAGTCTACCAAAGTAAAGTGAAAACATGTAAAAATGTATATTATCAGCTTACCCGACCCACAATAGCAATACTACTTAACTGCTAGGAATATTGACCAATTTCTTGTTATACAGTACATAATCTGTGGTTCTATGCCACACTCATAAAGTAGAATTAAATCTATTTTTTTCTTACAATATGTTATAGAGCCTGTTGTCATAGTTTTTTACTTCCTTCTCTTGTTGCAAGAGATGCAAGTCATTATTGTTAGATACTAAAATTGTACTCAATAGCTTCTCTGTGGGCGTGTGTGTGTGTGTGTGTGTGTGTGAGTGTGTGTGTGGTAATAGATCAAGCATGTACAGCCCCAGTGGTGTTTGTTTCAAATGAGAGAGTGTCTTCCCAAGCACATTATCAGGCTGAGCTGCCGGAGACTTTTGGCCCTGCAGGAGAAATATTTCACAATTATGGACTTTTGTGCTTTTTCTATTACATGACCCTCACTGGACTGGAGAGAGCGCTTTATCTTGTTTATTGCCAATTATAGGTGTCCAAAAGCACACTGAGCTGAAATAAAGAGAGAATAATCAGCGAGTGGAATAGCGTGAGACTCTCACAGACAGAGAGACAGACAGGCAGATATACACACTCAGACTGGAGGGCAGGAAACACAGGAGATTGTAAAACAATGAAATACTTACAGAGTACAGTGAGTACGACGTTGGCGTAGATTGAGGCCAAAAAGCCAATAACCATCAGGAGAGCTGCCTGACTCCTCAAACACCCAATGCCCCGCTTCAGTCCCTGGGAGCCTGATTAGACACAAAACAGTCCACAGCATGGTAGCCGTCAATTCACCATTTTTAATCCTCTGGTGGAGCAGGGAGTGCAGACTTTAGGTAAAGCAGAAACATTTGACCAGAATTCAACTTCATAACATTTACTATTCCCAAACGTTAATACTGCTGAAAGTTAGGTCAGCTGGATACTCTGTTTATTTGTGTCTCTTCCTGTCGCATAATTAGGCTACACACACAAATAATTGCATATTATGCATGTAGACAGATTCAATAGTGGCAAAGTATTTGGATCCATTACTTAGGTAAAAGTAGCAATACTACACTGTAAAAATACTCCATTACAAACAAAAGTCCATTATTTAATTGACCCTTCACAAAGCCACACCCCATTAGTTACTGTTGCTAAGCCCGACAAACTGTCGGACCTGTCGGACTCTTAGCATTGGTGCTGCCACTGTCTATTACTGCACTCCTTGGAGAAATATTGTCAAACTTTTTGGAAAAAGCTATCTCAGAAAGAAGAAAGACAAATAACAATAGAAGCTAAAGCCTACTGTTGGAAAGGGAATAAATCGTAGCCCTACTTCTCGATCTCTAGCGATTGTAACTATTACCAGGAACAGCTTTTGACCATATCTTGGAAAAATACAGCAATAAAAAGCTAGAAAGCGATTCCTTTTGCACATGAGTCAATGCAGTGCAGCTATTAAAGTGTGGGACCTCAGTCAGAGTGAGACCTATACTGCGCTGTGATTGGCCAGCTCCAGATTCGGGTGTGGCTTTTGCGAAGGGTCAATTAAAAACAGCAATACCACACTGTAAAAATACTCCATTACAAACAAAGGTCCTGCATTCAAAATCTTAGGTAAGAGTACAGAAATATCCAACGAAGGTTAAAATCAAGGGCAACTGGACTTGGTTGAAGATACTGGAAGACGTTTCGTCCCTCATCCAAAGGACTTCTTCAGTTCTGACTGACTGGCAGGGAAACTCAGCTATCTAACCTCAGTGGGGTCGTTATCCCGGGTCATCGATACCGCTGTTTCGTTAGTGTTCCTTGTTGCTGTGACGACAGTCGTTAAGACTACCTGTGGCCAAGACTGAACGACCATCGTTGGTATCTTCACCTGAGGCCAATAGGTTACGTTTGTTGAGTTTCCTGGGAAGTGATGAAAGGACAGCATTGTAAGTGGGGGATAAGTGGTGGCGTAGACCCCCTCCCCTGTTCAATGACGGCTTCTCAACCCTGGTGTAGATGGCTTCCTTGACACCTCTTTCAAACCATCCATCTTCTCTGTCTAAAATGTGCACCTGGTGGTCCTCAAACGAGTGTCCTCTGTCCTTCAGATGTAAGTAGACTGCAGAGTCTTGACCTGAGGAGTTGGCCCTTCTGTGTTGAGCCATGCGTTTGTGTAGTGGTTGTTTAGTCTCCAATATACAGGTCTGTGCATTCCTCACTGCATTGGACCGCATACACTAGATTGCTTTTCTTGTGTTTGGGTGTGCGGTCTTTGGGGTGTACCAGCATCTGTCTTAGTGTGTTTCTTGGGTTTAAAAAACACAGGGATGTTATGTTTGTTGAAAATCCTCCTGAGTTTCTCTGATACTCCAGACACGTATGGAATCACAAGTTGTTGCGTTTGAAAAGAAGGAAAAGAAGGTCAAACGCAACAACATTGTGATTCCATACACCAATGCAGTGAGGAATGCACAGACCTGTATATTGGAGACTAAACAACCACTACACAAACGCATGGCTCAACACAGAAGGGCCAACTCCTCAGGTCAAGACTCTGCAGTCTACTTACATTTGAAGGACAGAGGACACTCGTTTGAGGACCACCAGGTGCACATTTTAGACAGAGAAGATGGATGGTTTGAAAGAGGTGTCAAGGAAGCCATCTATACCAGGGTGGAGAAGCCGTCATTGAACAGGGGAGGGGGTCTACGCCACCACTTATCCCCCACTTACAATGCTGTCCTTTCATCACTTCCCAGGAAACTCAAAAAACGTAACCTATTGTCCTCAGGTGAAGATACCAACGATGGTCGTTCAGTTTGGCCACAGGTAGTCTTAACGACTGTAACGACTGTCGTCACAGCAACAAGGAACACTAACGAAACAGCAGTACGATGACCCGGGCCAACGACCCCACTGAGGTTAAATAGCTGAGTTTCCCTGCCAGTCAGTCAGAACTGAAGAAGTCCTTTGGATGAGGGACAAAACGTCTTCCAGTATCTTCAACCAAGTCCAGTTGCCCTTGATTTTAACCTTCGTTGGATAACTATGACCTGGATGACTGAGAATCTTCATAGACAGTACAGAAATATTCAGCAAAATGTGCTTTAACTATCAAAAGTAAAGTGCATCATATTTATATATTGTTTTTTCTATGTGAAACCTTAATCTGCTGTATTTTTTTTATAACTGGTGTTGCTTCTTTAAGCACTGATATGATGGTGTACAGCACTTGAGATTGTCCTTATATGAAGCTGTGTTTCACCACTGGCTCTCACACACATGAAATCTCCCAGTATATTTATCACATTTATACACTGTTGCTGTGTGTTCGAGAAAGGGCCTGTTCCCTCCAGGTGTCAGCTGATCTGTGAAGTCCTGCAGGCTGGAGTAGTTTCCTCTCTCCTCAATGGCTGTGATGCCCTTGTTAACACACTGTCTGTCTTTGCACTGTACCTCCTCTGGTCCCTAAAGGCTTTGGTATCTCCTCTCCCAAACAGCAATATTTCTCCTTGAAAATTGAATTTGTCCCTGCTGGTTGATTTATTGCGGCACATCCCGTGCCTGCAACACCGCTGCCGTGCTTTAACAAATGTGCTCAGAGAAGTAACTGTGTAGTTAAACTATACTGCACCTACAACTAAAAATTTGTGTTAAGTGTTTCCTGAAGAAGAGAAGAGAGTTCTTCCAAAGAGATTCCTCAGTTTGTTGGCTTTGCGTGGTGAATTTCTGCTTGTTACTGTGGTTTTTCACTGTCAACTTACCCTGTGTTGCACAATCTCAACATTTCCTTCAATCTCAAGCTCTGTTTGGATAGATGTGTGATAGATGATGTAGCATATTATATGGGAGTCTGAGTCAGAATGGGAGAAAAGTTTTAGAAAACAAGGAGAACCTTCAACTGCCTGACATTAATTAAAAAAAAAACCCTCAAATTTAAACTGTAAAGGTTGTGACAAGAAAGCATCTGGGAGCTGTGTGTGTGCTGTGTGTGCTGATAAGAAAGAAGGCCGAGCTCTGAATCAAGTACCCAAATTCAGACGATAAGAATTTGTGGTGTGTGCAACCACATATTTAGCTCACTGAAATATACACACTAAGTAAACACTAAATACTCCTCTGCTTTAATTAATTTGGTTTGAATAACAAACTCTCGTGAAGTAGAAGAGCTGACAATGCCTGTGAGAATAAGGTGCCAAGAAAATAAATAAATTAATGGAACATATACCAAAACAAAAAAAATGTTGACAGTCTGTTGGAGCAACAGAGTGGGCATCTGGTGTGTGGTGTGTAGAGGTGATATTGCTGCAGCTGCTCTACTAACGAAGAGAATACAAATAACTCTCTCTCACGCACACACACATGCACACTCAATGCTGAGTCATACTTTTTAGACCGCCATCTTTGCCTGTAAAAAAAAACAAAAAGAGAGACAGGGAGGGACATTTGCTCATGTAACGGTAAATAAGGCCCAACCTGCATGCCAGAGCTGCATCATCAAATGTTTGTTTGTCTAATCCAATATGGCAAATCAACAATGGTTTGGCTTCAAGATATTGCACCATGTGAGTGTACATGCTTTGATTATCATGGACATTCTGGTAGATTTGGGCAATATCCATATATTTCCATCTCTTTAGTAAACAATCTGCGCTATAAAACACCCCGAGAACATAGAGAGGAACTCAAAGCAATCTGACAGACATGATGAAGTCCAAAAAATAAATAAAAATAAAGGTAAGACCGCCTTATACAGTGTGCATGAGTGATGATTGTATATGTGCGTCTGTTTGCATGTACTCTAGTGTTGTATCTGCATGTTTATACTTTGCTATCTGTCTCTTCAGGCACCCTGAGAATCAGAGGCCACATCATCCTCTATGTTCTCATCAGCCTGTTGGTTTCTGAAGCTTCTTCTCAGACTGCAGACAGTCTATAGGGAGAGCTGTCCTCTGTAAAGCTGAAACTAAACCTTCTAAAGAATCACTACAGACACCTGTCTAATGTTTTCTTCAACCTGGCATCCAATTGCTCAGCTCCAGGTGCTGTTTATATATCTTATTCTGCAATCCCACATGTGTTCTGCATCTTCTGTAAACCTTCTGTAAACTTTTCCTCAGTGTGCTGATGAGTAGCTTCATGTAGGGGATCAATACTTCTTCCTCAGTACTGATAAGCAGAAGTGGTAAAATAGTACAGATATATATGCACAGAGATAGGCAATCATCTTGCCATTTTAACCACCAGAGAGCAACATGTAAGTATTTCTGTGTATGGCCGATGTTTTGTCTGATTAAATGTATTTGTTAGTTAACATTAACAAAGGGCAACAAATTTGGATGCACTACATTTTTAGGAAGCTGTTGAAAAAGAAGGCAGGAGGAAGGGAGGTTTTACACAAACTACTGGACTGGACTGACTGACAGTGAGAGTGAAGGTGACAGGAAATGGGTGGCCAACTCAACAATTAATAATCTGTATGTATAAACATCTAATAAATATTATTCTATAATAATACAATATTTTTTAGATGTATTTTTTAGATGTAAATATTATTCTTGCAATGAGAATAATATTTTTTAGTTGTTTCTTACTATACTAATACTGTCCATACATACAACTTGAAAAATGCACACCTAAGCGAGTCCATGCATGTCTATGAATTAATATTCAAGCACCTTAATAAAGCTTTGATGAGTAGAAATAATGAAGACTCCTGCCGAGCCTAAGGATTAACAGATTTACAAAGAAGGCCTTGGCGTTAGCAACAGGGTGCATAGTTGTAATGTTGCCATCACGTCTTTTGTTAAGGTCTCACTTACTGTAAAGATAGCATACAGCATCACACCTACACAAGATTTATTTTGTGCATGTTAGAGGATAGCATTACAATAGTTTACTATTTGGAAAAATGTGAAAACCAGCCAGACATGAGGATCAAAATCGGTACATGCAAGTGAGACAAATTCATCGAGTTTGGCAAGACCTTAAAGAATATTTTCAGTGTGTAAGTCATTGCTGTGTAAAGCAGAGATGTCTGTTGAGCTTATTCATGTTAATGTGTATTTACACATGTAGACCTCGGTTATTTTTAACAATGACTAGCCCATGTCCACACCCCTGCTGCTTGTCATAATACCCTGAGCAAGACTAACCCATGCTAACGGCTCTGAGACTGAACTTAGGCATAGTGGTCCGTACAGCAGAGGCATGGCACTGGTTATCGTAAAACTTTGATTAATAGCCAGGGCCTTTATATGCTAAAATTACTGAAGTGACCCTGCCTTTATTTGGGACAGGACTTTTTTGCACAAAACCGAAATAGGCTACTATGAAACAGTTTATTTATTTCAAACAGTATGAATATTATTTGCATAAAATTATCAAATATATCAATTACACATCATTCATTTGATCTAGTTCCGACAGAGGGATTATACACTTTTTTTGTAGGCAGTAAGTTTACAAGAGCAATTATACCCAACAACAAGGTGAGAAAAGTGTGGCAGAAGTTAGCAGACAGAGAACAATGGACTTCACATGACAGTATTCACAACTTGGATTTATTTTTGGAAAGCTGGACCCTACAAACTAAAGTAATATAAACAATCAAGGAACGGGCACAATCAGACTTAATGAGCGCTTCAAATGTAACTTGAGAGTCCCACACAGGACACAGAACAATCAAGGCCAGTTATAGTCAAGAGTTTATTTACAAAGAACTGAGGAACTAGTAGTACAGCGTGGTAGAAGGCGAGATGTGAGCAGGGGCAGGCCGTGCTGCGCAGTGGCAATCAGCGCTCCAAATTATCCTCCAAGCAGCACAGAAAAACACACCGGATGCGGGTATCTTGAAAAAGGAGAAAGACAAAAGAATGTTAGTCCAGGTCCAGGCAGAGAACGCACTAGAAACAAACTCAAGTAACTACATGCCTGAAGTACTCAACCATGAGATGGTTAGGAATAATCTGGCGACAAGTCTCAGGGAGCCCCACATCTTTAGGCCAGGCGTGAGGATTGCCAGCAGGTGTGTAACCTCACCAGCTCCCTGTGTAAGACACACACACACGCCCACAGAACACCACAGGAAAAAAAGTGTCACAGAACCAACTGGGACACAAATAACTTATATAACAACCAGACTGGGTGTTTAATTGAGACCTGCGTTTATTTTTCTAAATGTGTTCCCCCACCAGGCCAGTAAACGGGGATGGCGGCTATTTGGGACTTGGCTATTAATTGAAGTTTTACGGTATGCAGGTAATATAATTTTGTCATAACCAATGTATTGTGCAAATTGTAATTTTTACCTGATGAGGGCGCTAACTAAAAAGTGAAGGGATCACCAAAGTCGTCAAAACAATCCTTCCAGTGAAAGTTGAGGAAAGGTCAGGGGGTTAACCAAAGGCTTTAGGATTCATCCTCTGGGCACAATAAATGTCTGTATGAAATTCTGTAGCAATTCATTCAGTAGTTGTTGAGATCTTTCAGCCTGGACCAAAGTGGTGATGTGACCAACTGATCAACATTTCACTCCCTAGAGCCATGCTATTTGCATGGCTAAACATTTGGCTTGCTTTGGGGGTGTGGAAATGTGTGTGGACAAATTTGGTGCCTACACAAAGAACCTATTCCTAAATAACATAATACATTTTCTGACACTACTTAACTTAGAAAAAATGGTCATGGGTATTTGGTTGTGATTGTAAATAACAGTTAATTACATTTTACTTGAGGATCATCATCAATAGTCAAGTTAGCATAAAAGAGACACTACATATAGGTGGTTAAGAGCTGTTTCACTAGGATAATAACACTAAATTGTTCTGTCACTGTGTAGAGGGTGCAACAATTCATGGGGAATTTCGAGCCAGACAACAACCTGTCGGGTGGGGTGGATGAAGAGGACTGTGTGGTGGACAGCTATACTCAGTGGTATGATGTTCCCTGTTCCTTCTTCTATCTTAGAATATGTCAGATG
>NW_024044703.1:0-12480 GCF_014851395.1 Micropterus salmoides
CCAGCAGCACAGACTTAGTGGAGTTCAGCAGCTCTGTCCGTCTGTCTGCTCCTCCTCTGGATCCTCCTCTCTTTCTTCTGGCTGAACGGCAGCTCTGAGGTTACAGCCAGCGACAGAGTTCAGCTCACTGATGGAGGCTCCACTCTCACTATAGTCAATGTGACCCGCTATGACCAGGGACCATTCAGGTGTCGTGTGTTCAATCCTGTCAGTAACGGCACCAGTGATCCAGTAAACCTGGTCATCATCTGTGAGTTATTAACATGTGCATAACATTTATCTTGCACTATATTCATGCAGTTCTACTGTGGACATACAGCTTCAAAGATACATCTTTGACTTTCAGTTGATAATGTAAGAGGCTTCGCACTGAGCTAAGCTGCATGTTAAGTAGCATTTTCTTCAAGCTGCTAACATTACTATTTTGTGTGTTGTATTTTACTATGCATTTGTCATACACTGTAGATGGCCCAGAAAATATTTATTTGACGATATCTCCAACACAAGGATACTTGAGGAAGGATCAAACATCAGTCTGTCCTGTTCAGCTGTCTCCAGACCTCTGCCTTGTTTAACTGGTTTCTAAATGGAGACCTGCTTTCTGATACTGGACCAGAGCTCACACTGATAACATTCAGATGAGTCACAGTGGTAACTACAGCTGCCAGGCCTTTAACAAAAAAAACCTGAGATATCAAACTTCTCAGCCATCAGTTGTCTCTGTACTGGGTAAGTTGAAATGAATCAGCACACACACATCAAACGGACAGCTATGGACCCTGAGGAGCTATTCACTGAATTTGACACAATGATGTGTGTTGGATTAGAATCACATACCCCGCCTTTAATATCAAATAATGTTTAATTGCTTATGCCTTCAGTAAAATTTACATTTATTCATTTAGCTGATGCTTTTATCCAAAGCAGCTATATTGCTATACATGTCAGAGGTCGCACACCTTTGGAGCAACTAGGGATTAAGTGTCTTCCTCAGGGACACAACGGTGGATGGGTCACAGTGGGGGAGTGAAACCGGGTCTCTCACACCAAAGGCATGTGTCTTGTCTATTGCGACATCGCCACCCATAAACTATAAAATAAAATGGTTGAGTTTTGCATTTTAAAACCCTTTTAACACTGATCACTGTCAGTTGTCTTGATACTGGGTTAGCTGGAATAAAAAGATTGAGTGAATATAGTAGTGATGGGTCAGAAAAGTGGCACCAAAATCATCCACCTGCATCATCTGTACTGGCAAAGTGTGCACTCAAATCAGTGTGCCTTAATTTAAAAAATAAAATAAGACAAGTAAAACGTTACTTGTCTTATCCACGGACAGTTCAAATTAAGGGCAAGTGGGCTTGGTTGAAGATACAACTTTTTTGTTATGCCTCTCATCCAAGCTGCTTCTTCAGTTCTGACTGACCGCAGGGAATCCCAGCCATTTAACCTCTGTGGGGTCATTAACAAGGTGATGGATACCTCCTTGGATTGTTGGTGCTCCTGGTTGTTGTAATATAATGTCGTTGTGGTCACTGTATTCTTCCAAGGATGTTTGTGGGAAACTTTTATCAGCCTGTTGCACCAGTGGTTCAGTCTTCGCCTAGTTATAACTTAATTATTACTGAGTTGTGATTTATGCATATCTTAAAATAATAAGTTATTACTAAATTACTCTATATTTGCCCAGGGTATGCCTAGGTCTAAATCATAAAATGGCACAGAATAAAGCTCAATAATGGATGAACTGCAGTTTTTCTGCCACACAACATACTTTTATTTATTAACCACATGTCATTTTGCAACACAGTAATCCAGCAGAGACCTGATTTATTGAAATGATATTTCAATATCGAACTAGCTTTACTACATGTGCTATGACGCCAAGTGGCTCATACCGGCCAGAAAGCTAATGTGCACCGTAACCGTTACGATGGAACTCTGTCTTTGCTTGCCTTAGTTATGACTTAACTCTAAACTAGTTACATAATGCCCAAAGTAATCATGGTACAACCATTTTGTTTGGTTGTTAAAAACTAACTAGTAGTTACTAAGCCTCGACTTTGCACCCTAACATAGGCGAGAACTTACACACAGCTGTTGTAACCCAGTGCAAGCCCCTACAGCATTGGGCTTGAACTGTTTCTTCAGTTGGCTGTTATCCAGCCACTGAGTTGCTCATCCATCTCGATAAATGTGTAATCTAAATAATAGGTAACTGTTTACTAACAAGTTTGCTGTATCAACTTAAACAATAATTATGTGTCAATATTGTGTTGACAGCTTGTTTTCACTGCTTCCAAGAGGCCAAAAAAACTTTATTGCAGGTTTAAGGATTTCACACTCTATTAAGACTTTGTGGCAATAACATGAACAAACGACAGCACATAACCTGGCAAAGATCAAGAGTCTTGCAACTGTCGACTGTTTTGAGTCAATTGTTAAAGAAACTAGTGCTTTTAATAAAACACTTTTCCATTATTCAGTGTGTGAATTGACACATTATCTTCTATCTAAGAACTTAATGTAATGTCATGTTTCCTCTCATACAGTATATAAATGACTGTGGCTGAGATCCTACAGGTTGTTCAAAACTTTAAATTTAAAATAACTCTTTAGTGTGTCACTTGGCAAATTCTACACATATTTTAGGGTGCAGTAGTTATAATGTTTGCAGTTAGTTGTTCCTGTTTTCACACAAATTCTGTGATGTTTTGTTCTACAGAGAGAATATCAGGTGCTTCTGTCAAATCATCAACAAACATGCCGATTGAGGGGAGCTCTGTCAACCTAACCTGTGACGCAGCTGGCGCTGTGTTTACCAGAAAATGGGTGAAGGACGGCTCAATCTGACTCTGACTGACAACATGATACTTCACGATAACAACAGAGTGCTGTCTTTTATCAGTCTGAATAAAAAGACAGTGGAGAATATTCCTGTAAAATCAGCAACCCAATCAACACTGAGGAAGCTACATACACCGTGGTTGTTAACTGTAGGTAACACACTGTACAATGTACATTTACTGTTCAAAATGATGACTGCCATAAATAACTGTGTGCGACTGGTTTTGGTTTGTCAGTATGTAACATAAGTTTAAGTTTTTAAGTTTTATAGTCTGTATTATTTGTGCTGCTGTAAGAACTTTACAACTATGTTTTTTTCAGATGGACCAGAAAATGTTCAAATCACAGGTCCGAATGAGATCCATATTGAACAGACCTTAACATTAACCTGCTCTGCTGAGTCCACACCATCTGCTAGTTACACCTGGACACTGAATGGGACTGAGATACACAACTCTTCTGTGTTTGCTAAAGACATCACTGAACTTTCTGACAGTGGCAACTACATCTGCGAAGCAATGAATAATGTAACTGGAAAAACATCATCATCAGCGGTCCACCAGTTGTCTGTAACAGGTAACAAGATGGAGTTGATTGCAATTTCTTGTTGTTGATGTTGCCCACATTAACCCACAATGTTAAATTGTTATGTTATGTTTAAACAAATATTCGCACCTAGTGGGCTGTGAAGTCACAGGAAAGGAGAAATAGTTTTATGCTTTATCCATAGGCATAAAAGATTATTCCTGTTTACAGAATGGTGTTAAATTATGTTCTTGGATCTTCTTTATTTTAGCTGTCAAAACTTCACCCTGTTCGGCTGGTTGCATCGCTGGATTAGTAATCGCATGTTTGGTCATCTGTGGAGCAGGTTTTGGTGGAGGATACTACATATATAAAAAAAGGTATATATGAGCCATTTTTTAAATTATTTAGAATCAATACCAATTATGGCAAGTGTATTGGCTCAGTATTGTTGAGTTTGGACTTGCAGGTCAATTCAGTTTTAGTCATAAACCATGGATTACTACAGGGTGGGAGGGAGTGTTAGGATCTGAAGAGAAGAGATAGAAAATAGGGAACTAGAATCAGGTTGTGACAGTAAAACTCTGTTTGATTTATCTACAACAGGTGTATATATGTATATTGTCTATTTAGCCCTGACCCTGACTTTAGCTTTGACTCTGACTCTCATTTTCATCAGTGTTCATTCACCCTTACAGTATCCTACTGTACATGACCCTGTTTAAAAATCAGGGAAATCACCTGGAGGTATTTGTGTGAAAATAGCCTTCATAATATCTGTAACTGGTCACTCATTTCTCTTAGATTTGGTCAGGAATTATTGTATTTTCAATATTGATCAGTTTCATACAGTACTTTTACAGCTCCATTAAACTCAACTGACTTTAAGATTACATAAATTATATTCTATTAATGTGAATGATTCTGTTGATCATATTAAATAATTTGCATTGCTGGATTTGGTGTTTTACTTACAGGTGCAAGAATTTAAATAACTGTTTGTTGTAGTATTTTTTTCATTAATAGGTACATTAACAGCATCAAGCAGGCCACCTTTTAACAATCTTTTATTTTAAATTCAGAATCAACAACAAACCTCAGGCACATGATACAAGTAAGTAGGCTATTCATCTGACTTACACATGCAACACTTTGTCATACCAAAACGACAAAATTATCAAGTCTCCATAAACGACATATAAGACTGTTTCCAAAATGACATCGGCCATATGTCTATTGGAAAATACAATGACATTTTGACCGTTTTCCAAAACAACGAGCATTGGCAAATACTGGTCCAGAGTCAGAGTCCTTCAGTAGGCCTATGTTACGTAACGTAAAGTAAAAAAAGGTAGTAGTTAGTTTTAGGCAACAGAACTTTATGGTTAGTTTTAGGAAAATATTGTGGCTTGGGTTAAAACAAGTACATTACGTAAGTTCTCTACAAAACGTTATTTAACTTTCTTTTACACGGAACTTGAGTCTTGGTCTCTTGAGTGAAAGTCCTGAGTTTACATCCCTCATCCATTCACCACCACCACCCTCCTTAATCGGACTTTGTCGTTCCTCATACTACGCCACCTGACTTCTTCTGTCACCAGGGGTAGTGGCCTTACTAAAAACATAAATTTGGGTCGTAGTAAGCTATATAATCAACCTATACAGCTGTTTTTGGATGAGGACGGGCTGGATCTAAAAATCACACTATCATAAATAAATACTTCAAAAAAAAATCACAATCACATGTATTGAGTTATGAAATGTACTGTAACAAAGCTACTTTTTTGCCTAGAACGAGAAGGACACTGAGAACACTTCAGAGGTATATGAGAACATATAAACTGTCTTTTAAGGTAAGTTTTGAACTCATTTTTCTTATTTAGTGAAAAGGCCTAAATGTATTTTGAAGGGAGACGCACAAAGAGGTTTTGTTTCTGTAGAAATCAGTTTAACTCTGTTTGGATCAAAACAGCAACTCTCTAATTTAATCAGTTGTTTACATTTTTGTCCTGCAGATGATCAGAAAAGAAGAGACACCAATGTTGTTGTTTTGTTTTAGAATTCATACTGTTTCTTCTGTGTTTGGGTTATGTTTCTTTTAGATAAATAATTTACAACACAGCAAAACGTAACAGTAACAGAATTACCAGTGTATTTCAAAGTCTTGTTGACAGACACATAAATGTGCTTAAAGTTGAATTAAGTGACTGTTTGGACACTTGTAGGCAGAAGAGCACCACAACATAATGACACATAGCAGCCCTGATATATTATCACATTATTGTTTTTGATAGCTAATGTGTTGTTTTTTTATAGCTAATGTGTTAGCAAACATTTGCCATTTATCCATATGTACAGTATAACAGTAGCATTTCCTCTGCTTTTCTGGCCACTTGTTGAATTAAATATTCCTTCTCATTTTAGCAGGTAGCAAATGCATTGGGTTTGTCAGAGTAATCTGCCGTAAACAGTGTTTATGAGAGTGAAATGTCTTCAAACCCAAAACAAAGAGTGTAAATACAGTAAAAAGCTCCAGTAAGCTGTAGTGCTGGGTGATGATTCACCCTGAGTCCTTTTACATTTAAAACATAATATATTTAGTTGAATATTGTTATGCTAGTTTTCCTTACACCATTCCTGGTGTGTTGCGCATTTCTACAGAGTATTTCTAATTTTTGCTTTTATTTTGCTGTTCTTTATTGTGTCCAGCCACAACTTTGTAAATTAATGGAAGAATATTGGGGTGGAATAAGACATTATGCTAATTAACAATATATATCAATATATTTTGAAAACTGCAACACAAAATGTTAATTCTTTCTCTGTCATGTGAACTTACAGCAACTGAATATGTAACAGTCTTTAAATATAACAGTCAAAGACTGGCAACTGCGGAAATGACTTTGGAAGTATATTTTAATAAATATGTATATATCTTCTTACTGTTTACTTGAGTTGATACATTTGACTTCCTTACAATAAATACAAACAATGAAGAAATGTTAATGATTCAATGGAGTTGTGCCTCCAAAGTTTACTCTTGATGGTTGATTTAACTTTATGGAGAAGTGAAAACTAACTATCGACCACTGTCAAAGTCCATGTGGTCCTAAATGACAGATGTGATATATCCGACTCTTGTCTCCAAAAGCTGCAGTATGCTGCCTTTTTGTGGTCTAACTTCTGGCAGTCTGGTGGATAAAAGACATGGAGCAAAGTGGTATTGAAGTAATTTACTGAGCAGGATATTGTCCTGTATATTTTACTCTCAGTGTGTTTTAGACACAATCAGACTTTTTAGCTTAAGTTAAATATTATCTTTAAAATTACATTAATTTTATAGGAGTGCATAAAGCAAAGTTAATGTCCATATAATGTGTGAAGAGTTTTGAGATAGAACTTAGGCCAGTGTGGTATTTTGTTTTTTGGGTTATATAATTGTCTGATTTTCCTAATTGCATGTGTCTATCCTGGTTCATTCATGTAAATGTAAATGCTCCGTACTTGTATAGCGCCTTTCTAGTCTTTTCGACTACTCAAAGTGCTTTTACACTACATCTGCATTCACCAGTCATACACATTTACATTCATACACTGAGCCTAAGTGCTCAAACAGAAACTAGCATTCACACTCATTCATACACTGGCGGAACAGGCGCCAGGGGCAAATCGGGGTTCAGTATCTTGCCCAAGGACACTTCGACACGCAACCAGGGGAGCCAGGGATTGAACCGCCGACCTTCCGATTAACGGCCAACCTGCTCTACCTCCTGAGCCACAGCCGCCCCGTTTAGCTCTTTTCAAAACACTTTATAACTTTGTTTTGAAAAGTGCTAAATTTATTGTCATCGTGTTAACATTGTTGTTCAGAGCAAGCCCCTGTACACTCAGCTGCTCGGGGCGCCGCACTGAGTAGCAGCCCTGTCACTCTGACATCTCTCCATGTGTTGTTGCATGTGTGTGTATTTCAGACCTGTGTGTGTATACTAATGACAATAACACCAGAGTGAGAACATTGAATTTCCCCTTGTGTGATGAATAAAGAATGTGTTCTTCTTCTTCTGCATGTTAGTATGCTGATTAACATTTAGCTCAAAGCACTGCTATGTCTACATACAACAGAGCTGCATCACAGAGCTACTAGCATGGCTTTAGAGTCTAGTTCCTAATACCTCTCACATTATCAACTAAGTAAACAAACTGTGTGTAATAGTAAATAAGAAGCATCATTTCTGGTTTTCCAAACATGCAGTTTAGAGAGCCACGATAACAAAGGGTTGATGAAGGTAATAATTAAGCATGTCAAGCCTGTGGACGTCTTGATGACGTTTCATTTATTGCATTTATCTTAGCTTTTATTCCACTGTTGCACAAACACAGACAGCAGAAGGTCAGATAACATTAGAAGAGGACTGACCCAGTAATACATCATGAACTATACGTTTCTCAGGTCAACCATACTTATGTTCCTCTCCTCAGGTAAGATATGTATTAAAAGTTCTTTATCAATAGAACTACAGGTTGTGAAATGTTGACTATGTTCATATTTCAGTAGGTCTGTGCTATGGAGCTGGTGTACTCACTGTTGACTCCCTCCGTGGAGCAGCAGGGGAGAGCGTGACCTTTAAAACATCTGTAAAACCAACAGCTGAACCATTTCTGGCATTAACTTGGAGCTTCAATGGGACCACCAATGTAATAACCTCAACCAGTGTAGATGTAGTCGGACAAGGCTATGAGAGCAGGATCGTCCTAGAAAAGTCTACTGGATCTCTGGTGCTTATGAACCTGACTGAAAAAGACAGCGGAGAATATGAACTACTCATCATCCCATATGGAGCGGAGCAGATTCAAGGAACTGTCAAACTGGAGGTGCTGAGTGAGTAAGATAGATTTATCTGACACTGTTTTTAATGTTAGGAAGGAACTGAAAACAATGCTTGTGTAGTATCAACATGTTTATTTTACTGTAATACTGCACTGCTAAGATGTCTGTTTAAAGAATGTTGAATGTTGCTTAGGTGTGGTGTCAACAAGTCTCTTGTGTTTGTATACATTTTTTGTGCACAGCCAAAGTGTCAAGACCCACTATGGCCTGCCCCACAGAAAACGTAATAGAAGGTAAAACCTCTGTGAACCTAACCTGCGATGCTGACGGCTTGGTGTCCAACAGAGTGTGGATGAAAGACGGCCGACCTTTGGTTTCTGGAGAGAGATTCAGCTTTTACGACAGCAACAGAGTGTTGTCTATCAGCCCTGTCGACAGGAGAGACACTGGAGAGATTCTTTGTAATGTCAGCAATGATTTCAGTTTTGATACAGCTAACTGCAGACTGAAAGTCTATTGTGAGTATTTTCAATTACACATTTCCTGATTTTGAATATTCGCTTATCATTACTTAAGTGCATAGAAAAGGCTAACTATTTCAGTCTCATCATAATTATTATCTTCCTAATGATCTCCTTCATCCTCTTCCTCAAATGTTCAGATGGACCTGACAAACCAACAATCATTCAGAGGCCAATAGGAGCAGAACTTGAAGAGAGTGTCACTCTTAGCTGCTCTGCTGACTCCCTACCAAAGGCAACTTTCTTCTGGACGTTCAAACACATGAAGATGTACGGGCCCCTGCACTACATCCATGAGATGGAGAGATGCACCTGGGGAGCTACACCTGTACCGCCCAAAATGCTGTCACTGGTTTAGAAACCTCTGCGCTCCACACACTGCGTGGTAATTGAGCTCTATCTCACAGCTCTCTAAATTGTCAGTACTGATGTGTGATTGCAAATGGAAAAGTAATGTTTTTTCTTTCTTCTGCTCCAGACTCATCTACTCCCATCATTGGTTCTATGTCTATGATGGTTTGCACCGTCCTGACGTTGATGGAGCTAATTTTAGTCTAAAGACTAAGAATAAGTGTGTGTGTTTTAGATCATTCTCTGAGTTCAGCATTGTTGATAAATGTTATGTTCATGTAAAATAAAGCTGTGAATGATAAACGACAAAATTGTTGTTCTTCATATTTGCTTTTGTTCCTGCAGTATGTTCTTCTGAAATATACAGCTGTGACATTCATTGTTGTATTTAATGACTAATAACTGTCTCAGTTTTCTTCTTCTTCTTTTGTTTTGAGATAACTGAAGCCTACGTAACATTCCAAAAATCAGGAACATCCTGTCTCAAAATTATGCGGAAAAATTAGTCGACGCATTTGTCACTTCTAGGTTGGATTACTGCAATTCTTTATTATCAGTGTGTTCGAATAAGTCCAAGACTCATTAAGACTCTTCAGCTCATCCAGAATGTTGCGCCAGTGTAATGACAAGAACCAGGAAAAGAGATCATATTTCTCCTGTATTAGAATCGCTGCACTGGCTTCCTGTAAAATCTAGAATATAATTTAAAATCCTTCTGCTCACATACAAAGCTCTTAATCATCAGGCACCAATTCAATTCAATTCAAATTAGCTTTATTGGCATGAATGTAATAACATGCCAAAGCATCATATATACAACATAAGAACAATTAAAGTAAAGTAAATATATATATTATATATAAAGTAATCAAAGCGTATGTGTGTTTAAAAAAAGAAAAAAAGAAATATTAAAAATTTAAATAAATAAATAAATAAAAGTAAGCGTGTGTTAAAAATATATATTAAAAATAAAATAAATAAACAAAACAGTAAGCGTGTGTGTGTTAAATAAAAATGTATTAAAATAAAATAAATAAAAGAGTAAGCGTGTGTGTGTTAAAAAAAATATATATATATTAAAATAAAATAAATAAATAAAACGGTAAGTGTGTGTGTGTGTGTGTGTGTTAAAAAATTTAAATATATATAAAAAAATAAAATAAAATAAATAAATGAAACAGTAACGTGTGTGTATATATTAATAATGTGTGTATATATTAATATATTAATTAATAATATTTTTTTAAAGAATTAATTGATAAAAAAAAAAAAGAAACCAGTATCAAATGTAAAAACAAAACAATTACTAAAATATCAAATGATCAAAATAATAATTTGAAAATCTGTACAATTATTTGTTAGTCTGAGGTTCCACTGGTTGTCCTCACTTCATGGCATGAGGAGATATATTTTGCAGCAATTTTTTCGCATTTGGGTATTTCTCCCAATAAATAGGGGAGTTTCTTTGTGTCTGATATGAATTCGAATTTGGGGTATATTTGGGAAATAAAAAAGTGTTTTTGTCTTAGTGTTTTATATTTAGGGCATGAGGTTAGAAAGTGCAGCTCTGTCTCTACCTGTCCCCTGTCACAAGCAGAGTCTCTCCTCTTGTGGTAGCCAGCTCTGTCTGTGGCGACCCTTTTCTATGGCCAGGCTGTGTTCACTCAGTCTGTTTGTTGTCAACATTTTTCTTAATTTGGGACATTTTATTGTACTCAGGTAATTTGCCAGTGTGAATTCTCTTTTTAGGGTCAGATAACATTGTAATTTACTTTGTGTTTTGGTCGTTTCTTTCCAGTATTCAATATATTTTTCTTTCTGCTTGCTGATAATTTGCTTTGGTCTGCTTGAGTTGGTGTTGCTGTCTTGAGTCTGTTGGGGACTTGTTACTCAGGACCATCTGGCTGAGGGGACTCTTCTCTGGTTTCAGCTCCTGGTATGTTAGGGCTTTGTGGTGATGTCTGGGGGTTAACTGATTTTAAGTGATTGTAAAATTTAAGTGATCTTTTCTGTATTTTTAGTAGGAGGGCGTATTGGCCAAGCTCTGCTCTGCACAGGTTATTTGGTGTCTTTCTCTGCACCTGCAAGATGCTCTTACAGAACTCAGTATGGAAAGATTCTATGATTGATTTGTCAAATTCATTATTAAGTTTTGGCCCCCAGATTTTGCTACCATATAGAATTATTGGTTCTAGTACAAATTGGAAAATTTCAATTGGAATATATATTATAATGTGTCTTTTTATTGCATAGAAAGCTCTCTGTTGTGGTGGCAGCCCGGCTGACGGTGAGTGTCCTGGTTTTTTCCACTTTTTATCAGTTTTTCTGCTTTTTTCCTTGGTTTCCTGTTCTCTGCCCGCCTCTCTGTGTTTTCTCCCCGTGTGCTCTCTCTCCCTCTGCTCCTGAGCCCAGCCAACTACCTGCACCTGCAACTCATCATCCACCTCGTCAGCCTGCCACACCTGCCAGTAATCACCTCATGACTGCCTGTATTTCAACCCCGGTTTTCCACACCATCCTCGCTTGATCGTCGTTGCTCCATACCCGGTGCCATCCTCACGTTCAGGCTTTCATGTTTCATGTTTTTTCACGTTTACCCTGTACCTTGTCTCTCTGTTTCCCTCCCAGGTACACTCACCCTCGTCCTCCGTTCAGCTGGACTCATCCACTGGCTCACTCCTCTTTGGACTTCCCTCACGGCGTCCTCCCTGTTCCCCCGCCTCTCCTCGCTTCCTCGGCCCCTGTGTTCCCCGGCTCCCTGGCCCCCTGTCTCCTTGGTTCCCCGTGCCTGTACTTCCCCGACGTCCACCTCTCCCTCCACTCCAGTCCCTCTTCCCCTTTTTCCTCCAATAAACCTCCTTCCCTCTGAGTGCTGCATTTGGGTCCTCTCTATCCACACACCACACCCCCTAACACTCTCCTTGCTTTGTCCCTCAGATCTTTCACAGCCATGTTGAAGTTCCCTGTGTATATAATGTTGAGGCCAAGGTAAGTGTAGTTTTTTGTGTTGTAATTTAGTGGTGTCTAAATAGAAATTGTGTGTAACCTGATTTCTGTATTGTTTCTGAAAGATCATTATCTTAGTCTTTGCTGTGTTTACTGTCAGGTCTGACAGAATCTCTGCAGGAGATTAAGTGCTGCTGCAAACCTTCTTTAGTAGGTGAGAGCAACACTAAGTCATCTGCATACAGCAGACCTCTCATCTCTGTCGTTCAGGAGGAGGCCAGGTGCTGTGGAACTCTCTAATTGGTTTGCTAATTCATTGATATATAGGTTGAAGAGAATTGGAGATTGCATCCCTGCTTCACTCCCCGGCCCTGGGAGAAGAACGCTGGTTGTTCGTTTCCAATCTTTATGGCAAATTTACTTTTTGTATACATGTTCTTAATCAAATCATGTGTTTCCTCC